>NW_008656819.1:8628-109289 GCF_000695815.1 Acanthisitta chloris | reverse complement strand
ACTGGCTGAAACTGACTCCAAACTCAAACAGGTGCTAAAAAATGAAAAATCAGATGTATTTCAACATTAATGCATAAATCACTCATATAGTTTCTCAGCAAAACACCTGTGGAGCTGCAGAAACCATTGTGAATTAAAAATGCATTAAAAGTCAAAGGACAAGATTGAAAGGAAAAAAGATTATGTGCACTTCCATATAATCTCTTCTACTCGGAGAATAAGCATTAACTTCATGTAGAAATACCTAGGCTGGTGTGCCCATGTTACTGTTGTTTTAAATCACATTTATTTTCAGATCACAGCTCTGTTAAGATCATTAATATTATGATCTAACAAGACAATGGTTAATACAATAATTTGTCTGGGCTGTTTTATTTTATAAGTATCATGAGGGAAAATGTTTGAGCTTTGAGTCTGAAGAGAGCAAAGTGTGAATGAAGCTACATAGACTGTGTCATTGACTCTATCAACAGCATGCTATCTAACTTTTCCTGTCTCAAAAAAAAGCAAAGAATCATCTCATCCTGTGAAGCAGCTGTTCTGTAAAAAACAAATTAATCCTCCTAAACAGGTCTGAAGTTCTCAAATGAAGGTGTTAAGTGCTGATCCCCATCCCTGGTAATAGCACAGAAAAGGATAGGATGTCCTCTGTAACAGATGTCCAGGTGGTCATGATTATTAAAATACAAAAGAAAAAAAATAATGAACCAGACTCTTATTACAGACATCAGAGGATCCACTAAAAGCATATAACCTATTTCAGTTCTTTCTTCCATATGTATGCTCTGCATTCTATGTATTTTAATGTGCTCAGAGGCAATGATCAGGCACAACTGAAGCAAGGAGGCATGGGCCAGCAGTCAGAAAAAGATCCGTAATTTAGTATTTCTTCTATGACTTTTGACTACTTTACACCCACAAGCAAACAGACCAATGCTGCAAATGTATTTCTTACATGGAACTATATCAGCAAGGGACTCTTGGTCTTTAAATCTATGCTTGAATCAGGTTAGGTAGTACCTCTGAACAAAAAGTTTCATTATAAATAGACATCATTTTGTGCAGCTGGAAGTTGTGAGTAATTAACAACCTTTAACTACGCCATAGTTTGTTCACCAGCATTATTTCTAGTTCATGGTGCTGAAGAGCTACATACACTGTCCAGTAAAAGGAATCAGAAATCAAACCACATCGCTTAAGTAGCTTACTATCATACCAATTCTAAAACTCAAGACTCACAACTGAAATCTTGCTTGTCCTCTCAGCATCTCGTCTCCTCAAACCACAGAATCATAGAATCATAGAATCAACCAGGTTGGAAAAGACCTCCAAGATCATCGAGTCCAACCCTACCGTGGTTACTAGACCATGGCACTAAGTGCCACATCCAGTCTCATCTTGAAAACCTCCAGGGATGGTGAATCCACCACCTCCCCGGGCAGCCCATTCCAATGCCTGATCACTCTCTCTGTAAAATATTTCTTCCTAATATCTAACCTAAACCTCCCCTGGCAGAGCTTAAGTCTGTACCCTCTTGTCCTACTGCTGATTGCCTGGGAGAAGAGACCAATCCCCACCTGACTCCAACCTCCTGTCAGGGAGCTGTAGAGTATACTTGCATTTTAACATTCTCAGAAAGAAACATAAAACATTGATGATAAACTAACTTATAACTGGTGCCCTTTTTTCCCCCATTGTTCATGGAGTCCTAATCAAGCTTCCCATGTGGAAAAAAATAACAAGTCACAAACAAGAAGACATTTCAAGAATAATTAGAAGAATAGACTTGTCAAATGTCTTCACTAAATAGATACTGAATCCTGAAACTGAGATTGTTTACCTGAGGTGAGAGAACTCTAAAAGGACGTGACAAAATATCCAAATCTATTACCAAGTATGAGAAGAGGAATCAACACTTTCTGCAGTCTTTGTCTCAACACTCATGAACAAGAAGACAATCAAATAAAAGGGCAAATGTGAAAGGAAATATCTTCCATCCTGCATAACTAAACTGAAGACATCTTACCAACAGATCTGTGTCAGAATTTAACATGTTTCAATTAGGAGGTCAGACATTTGTAATGCTAACAAAAATATCCACAGACATAAGAATAAATACTTATAAATGTATTTGGGGAAGGAAAATTTGCAGGTTAGGTCTGTATCACAACATTCAGGAATTTAAAACCCATGAAATAAATATTATTGATAAGGCTGTAGAGTATGTTCAGAAATTGAAGTTAGCTGAAACAGGCCAAACAATTTAATAGCAAGGGTCCTAAACTTTGCCACAACTCTAGCAAAGCTATAGTGGATTCTCTATTGACAGAATCTTCAAAGAAGGATTGTTTTTTAAGGAGCTTGTTTTGATTTTTTAATTGGTTTTGTTTTCTTCCTGAAATATTCTAGTCTATGATAGACCCTGGTGAAGCAAGAGTTAGTCATGGAAAACCTCTGTATTCCACAAGAAGTCACACTAGAGTAGGGGATCAAAATAGTCCCATCTCTCTTTAAAAAAAATCTATGAGTATATGAGATTTGACCTGAAAAATGACTTCTCCATTTTGAGGAGTATAAGACTCACAGAGAAATATGCATGTAAAAAATGGACTGACAGAAGTCCATATAGGGCAAGACATCTGGGTCCTGACACTTCACATTCCTTGACCTCTGACAAAACTGAGGATAAATCCTTTAACCTCTCAGTACTCTTACTTTGCCCAACCATAAAATATAAACAATATGTTCCCATGGCATATTTTATTGAGCTGCTTCATTGGTAAATATTTGTAAAGGGAATCTAAATCCTTGGATTAAAGAGGAGAGAGACATGCAAATGATTATTGAGTGCAGGTGTTCACAGCTCCATAGTAGCAGAGAATGTTATCCTCCCTTGTGCATTATAACATCTTAGAAATAAATGTCAACTGTCATTTTAAACGTACTAAGAACAAGCATAATAGGCTGTTCTCAGGTAATTTGTCCTTCTTGGCCCTAGCTGACAGGGACAAATTTTCTGTATCTTCATGAATCACCTTAATGTAGTCACTCAGGAGATGTGTAATAAGATTTGTATATTTGTAACTTTGCAGAGCTGCAAGATTTGCAATTCAGTTTTGAAATATCAGCTGTTTCTTTTCACATTTATTCCAAAGGCTTTGGCAACCATTTTTATAATAGATCACGTGGATCTGTCTGTGAAATACCTCCTTCCCTGATAAGGAATTTGTTTGTTCAAGATTCAGGCAAAAGACTTCTGAGGCATAGCAATGCACTGTGTTGCATCACAAAAAGGCCTGGACATGCATGTAGGATAACAAAGACCTCTGCTCAATGTGCAGCTGTGGCTTGGCCTGAGAGTCACAACTGCCATGTCTGCATTCACTCATGGGCTTCTCCAGCATCCCTGGAGATTACAGACACAGCCAGCTAACATCCTTTGGGAAGGAGGGTCTGTGCAGCCCTATGCTCTTTAGTCTATTGAAGGAGTGTCTTAACATTATCTTTCAAGCCCTTTACAACCATTACACACGAGGTAATGGTAATTAATACTATGTAATCACAATCAAGTTATATTTCCACAAGTGTTTACAGACCTACAAATCTTGCTTCCATTAATGTTCTGTTAACGTTCTGTGACTGTAGCTGAACCATGAGGAAACAGTCAGCACCACAGTTGCTTTTATTCTAGAAGCTGAATTAATTCTTTCTGCTCCCTTTTTGTCCTGATTTTGACAGTAAAATCCCTTATTATATTCTTATTGGAAGGGATGTGTTCAAAGTGGATAAAAGAACTGTCAAAACTGCATACCTGAGCTACAAGGTTTTCATCTTTTTCATCTAACCAATGGGAGACCTATAAATTATCTCCAAAGGACAGAAGCAGAAAACAGGGAAGACTGAACATCATTAAATGCCCACCTCCTTCAGTAACACAAAATGAATAGCATAGGATACACCTATTTTAACCTAATGAATGAACCTTGCCAAATGCACCAGAGAAAACTCAAAATGCCAGCATGCTCTTTGTTTGCCTTAGTTTCTATGTCCTGACTGCTCATTTTGTAAGTGATGCTTGCCATTTTAGAAAAGAATCGCTGGATGCCCAGCTTTCTGCTGCATTCTATTATTTGTCTGTAGCATTCAAAGCTATGCACAAATGCCAATGTCCCTGCCAATATTTCCACTGGTTCTAAAACAAGCTCTGCTCCTGCTCCCACTGATGCTAGGAGCAGAGAATAGCACTCACACTGAGCATGTATTCATTCCAGCCTGAGAGATATTGAAAAGATTTTGTTTTTAAAAAAAAGGGGAAATTATAAACATTAGCTCCAGGAATCGTTTCACCAAGGGGCCCAAACATTCTGAAATTTTACCAGGAACAGATGAGAAACAACTGTTTTCATTCCCTGTTGAGATCCTCTGGGTAATGGAAAAAGAAACAGCTTCCCTGGGCAGCCTCAGAGCCTGATGGTGGGAACATCTCTACAAATTGATGCTATCAGCAAGCTGTGCTATATCTTTTCTTGAGGTCTTCTTCCACCCTGATTTTTTGTTTTGCTGCACTGAGTTATTATCTGACATAGACCTTGTTATAAATACTAGCAGCACATGCTGTGGCTCAGAGTTTGTCTGTAAGCTCTACCTTCCAAATCACATACCAGATTTCAGATGTGAGGCCTTTGTTATGCCTCTGTGGTCATTTCTGCAGGACAGAGATAAGTAAATAGTGGAAACCTACCTTCTCTTTCTTAGTTCAGATGTAGAAACTTCTTCCAGGAGAATATCAAATACCATGGTGGAATAAATATGTAACAGAACCTAAAACCATTTGTTCAGTGAAAAACATTAATGAAAAACATTTATATTAACCCAAGGTTTCTCCAATTTTCTTTAAAAACAATATGTATCTTCAAAAACTGCAACTACTTAAGCCATTGGGGGGAAGGAAACTTTTTTTCCCCACTATTTCATGTCTATGAAGTCTTGCTCATTGAAACAAAACTTACAGCTGACTTCTGCCTCACATTTGCTCATCACTAGCATCTCACCTACAAATCAGAGTGTATCATACAGCCTGTTCTCCACTCCATGACTCTTGAATTATGGACTGCAGAAAGGTCCCAGCACAGCAGTGAAGCTCCCCAAAGAGGAAAGTATGAAGAAAAGTGTCTCCTAGGTGGCTTACCCTCCAAGAAGTCCTGTTGAAAACAACCCTTTTCACCTGAAGCCTTGACATGTGGCCATTTTCCTATCAAGTGGTGCCAAAGTTCAGACATGCGAGTGAAATATGTTCCACTCCATGGGACAGAAGGGTGTGGTGTTCCTAGTATTAATGCAGAACTGACATGAAAGAGTTCCTACCCATGAATGAAGATACATTACATATCATTTCTCTCTTTTGTAACATAAGAACAGTCAAAATTGTAGTCAAAGAAACAAAAATATTGATGAAAATACTTTCCACTCAGTTTTGGACATGGCTACATTCAAAACACACAGCAGGAGCACATGCAGTTCACCACTGAATATTTTTTGCTATGTATTCAATTCCATCTGAGCCAAAGTTTCAGCTCCTTGATATTTTCCCAGGAGAAGCTCAGCTTTCAATACTCCTGGTGATTTCTGTTATATGGAAGGTGATCAAAATTTCGATGCATTGCACTACATCCATTTCCAAGCTTCTTGTAGAATGGTACCATAGGAAAGCAGTGCAGTTTAATTCATAGAAGACTTATATTACTCTCCTCCAGGCTGTGATGGCATGGAGCAGACAGAGCAACAATAACACTATGTGACAGAAAATCAGTCTGTATATCCCACAGAATCTATCCAGTTCTGGTAAGATTAATTTTTCACTTTTCTTAGCATTCCCAGTTTATTGTCTTTGGGAATATTACATGAAGTTCCATATTTCAATGGCTAAATTCCTTTTATTATCTGAGCACACTAATTTAAAGCTGAGTTTATATGAGTCTCTCCTGTGCTGCAGTGTGCAGCATAGACACATTACAAGAGCTGACTGTAATAAGCAGTCAAAACAAAAATACCCTCCCTCCTTTTCACTCCATGTCTTTGTCAGCTAAATTCTAATTAGCAGAGGACAGATAACACTAGACAAACTCCACAAATATGCAGACACAGCTTCCATAAGTAGACTTCTGTACTCATAATGTTATTAATAATGTAGATATTCCCACTGTTACCATGGGACCACATGTCCGATAAGGCTAAACTGAATTACTACATGTACCATATATTCACACTGAGTAAACAGAAGAAAGAAGAGATGGTAAAGATTTCAGCCCAAACAGTGACAGGAACTCAGACTTGTAAAAACTGGAATAATAAAGTTATATTTGCTCTAGGGATACAAGAATCTGTCAAGAATAAAGACAGTGAAGTTCTGTAGTAAGGATGGGAGGTGTGGATAGAAGAATTTTAAAGTACAGGACCTTTTCCTCCAGACACTTGCAGCCATTATGACTAAAATATTTCTCTTTGTCTTTGCCTTACAGCAAATTCTTTTCTTTAAGAAACTTTCTATTATGGGGCTAGAAAAATACATAAGGTAGTATGTAGGGACAGTCCAATGTTTGGATATCTTTATAATGCATGGCACTGTCTAATATCACTTTGAAAGCTCAGACAATCCTCATAGCAATTCAGGAATTTACACTTGCAGACTTAGAAAATGAGCAGAAGTCCTACATATTGTGTCCAGTGAAGTGTGGAGAACAGAGCCTTTTGCTACCAGATGACCTAGCTGAAACCTCTTAATTTAATCAAAACATCTCAGGAGAACACAATCGCTTGAAATTATGTTTGGCACTGGGTTGCACCCTTCCATTTAAATCCCATCTATTCACAACAGCAGAGGAAAGTCCAGCTGCTTTCTGAATTAGCATGCATGTTGTATGCAGCTGTTCTGGAAAATCCATAGCTAGCACTTGAAGACATTAGATTTTAAGTTATTATATATACACATCATTAACTTTAAATAGTAGAGTAAATGGAGTATTTTCATTATATTTGCAGTCTATGACATATCTCTGAACCAGCCACAAATTTTGTCCTGTTTTTTAAAGTATCTATAACTCTATAAACATGGATATAATTTTCCTATCATTAAAACAGGTTCCTAAACTTCTGAAAAGCTGACAATAAAATACAGATGTAACTGTCTCCATTAAAACCCACTGGATAATTGATTATTTGATGATACCCCTTTGCTCAGGCATTTTTGGAACAATTAATTATATTGTCTAACTAAATCAGGCTCATCAACTCACTATTATTCAATGGAAATCTGCAATATTTACTAAATGAATAGTTTGAAATACATTCTTGTAAGTAAATAGCTAAGTTTATACAGAGTGACAGTAAGCCATCCTATGGATGCTGCAGCACAGATTGGTTTTTCTACTAGCAGTGCAAGTGCAACTGATATAGTTTTGGAATGGTTTTTGCATCACGTAAGTAGCAGGAGAACATTTTGTCTTTTAACTCTACCTTTAGTATAACCCTATGGACAGTGGGTTACATGCAAAATCCAACACCAAAACCAAGCCCACACTAAAGATAACATCACTTTAAGATAAGTCAACATTTGAACTTCAGTCTGATTCCTTTCTAATTATTTGGTTCTATGAAAGAGCTCCTGTGGTTTTAGTTACAGCCAAGACAAACCGAACCCAGACAGGGACAGTTTCCAGGCTCTGACCCAGATGTATCTGATTGTGCCTTGAATGAAAACCTGAAACCTGATCTGCCAGAAATCTGAACTCTGAACTCCGAGGCAGTAGCTAAAACTTCAGCAGTGAAACTGCTTGAACAGCCTTGGGTAACTGACACCACCAGCTTCCCAGCTACTTTTTTTGGGCCTTCTTTCAACTTCTTCCTCCCCCAGTTCAGCCCACTGCATAGCAGCTAATGCAAGCATTTCTGCAAAACCAGCTCAGTGAGCCATTCCAAGGGCAAGAATGATTGGCCAGAGGGAGCCACCAACACTTGTCCTTCCACTGGTGCTAAATATTTTATTGCAAAGTTTCCCCTTTAGCTTAGTCCTAGTTTTTATCCTGATCATCTTGAAGGCTTTAATATCTACAGACATGACTGCAAACAGTTGTCATCACTGAAGAATCACTGATTCCAACAATATGACAACAGCAACTTTTAAGTTCAAGATCACAGAATAGCTAGTAGACAGAGTCAATGCAAAAGTGCAACGTGTAAAGTGCCCTTCAGTCACCAGCAAAGGGACACAAGACACATGAAAGGCTTAATGCAATATTTAGTTTCCATTCCTTTCTAGAGGAATTGGATGAAGATAGCAATATTGGTTTGTGTTTGCAGCCTGTAAAAGAACTGTGTATATCATATTACTGTTCACTCTGGTTTGTATCCTCAAACACTGGTAAAACTGAAATGAACTGGAAATGGGAATGCTTGGTAATCCATCTTAATTGATTGACCAATACATCAACCCATGAAATCTAACAACAAACCATAAGGTTGGTGTAGCTTAGGGCAAATAATTGAAATAAT
Source organism: Acanthisitta chloris (assembly GCF_000695815.1). Taxonomy (NCBI): domain Eukaryota; kingdom Metazoa; phylum Chordata; class Aves; order Passeriformes; family Acanthisittidae; genus Acanthisitta; species Acanthisitta chloris. Next base: position 100,742 of record NW_008656819.1, on the reverse strand, counting down.
GTTTTATGCTATATTTCCATGATGGAAACCTCCCTACAATGCACAGAGATCAATACTCAGCATGATAGATGGATGGTTTTGAAAGCTTCAGAAGTCAGCTGGCTGACTTCTAGTTCATGAGATACGAGAAATATGTCAACCATTGCACAATTGCACCATTAGTTTTGGAAGCTCATTTAATATGTGTTTGTGAAAAAGAACAAAAGGATTTGTGACCTGCCTGTTTAATAACTTTCTACACATGGGAAGGCAGCTCAGCTGTTTTCTAACTCATCAAACTTTCTTCACACCTGGGAAAGCAAAATTGGAGTCTAAATTTCTGAAAGTTTTTATTCTACACACTGAGTTTACTTTGTGACACAGAAGTTTTATTGAAACAAATAGTAGAATAAAGCCAAGGCTTTGGCAGAGGGCCTAGATCTGACTTTCAGATTACCTGCAAAATGGCAGGTTGAGGGAAGGGTGGTCTGGTGCTCCCAGGTTGGCAGAAGAAACACATCAAAGTGGAAAGGAAGGGTGATCATTTAATGTGGATTTCTCATTGATCATCCTGGAGGAAAACCTTGTCGAAACAAAGGAGCTGGCTCTGCTCAACTGCTTGTAAGGCTGTTAAGGTTTAAGCACTTTACCAGTGAAGATTTCTACCCTTGTCTTTTTATTCATTGTGGTAGAACTTGAAGATTATTAGTGATGTCCAGAGAAATATAGTGATGACCTCAGTGGTTTATGGTCATTCTGATACAAAAGGTATTGATAAATACCCCTTTTTCTGGCTAGGCAGATCTTTTAACTTTAAAAACACTCAGAGTTTTGGTTTAATCTAAATACTTCAGTTAAAACAGAATAGCATATCTTCATTCCACAGTGAGCAAACACATAAGAGGCTAACAGGGCAGACTCATAGTAGATATATATCCTATATGTCCTGTGCTTGGGATGCAATGTAATGGTGCATGGAGATTCTATAGTCCGTATTATGAAATCCTCCTTTCTCCTTCTATACACCATTTAACTCTTCAGTGAAGCATATGCCAGAATCTCATCTTTCAATGACTTAGCAGAAAGCATTACATAAGCAATAAACTAAAGAGTGAACAAGGAAGTCTTGGTAAGTGGATGTTAATAGTTCTTGGTCATCTTTCAGAATGAAAACCATTTGCCTTCTTAGGGCACAAAGTGAACTAACTCAGCCACTACTGATCAAGGTTACATGGATGGTAACAACAAGATGTCCCAGCTTCTTGTATTACACACCTCATCTACTCTTACACTGAAGGTTACCATTTCCATCTCTCCTCTCCTAGTATCTGCCTATTTAGCTGTGTGCCTCTCTTTGTTCTCTTATATAGTCCTGCAAAGGAAACTGGGAAAAGGAAAGGGAAAGGAAAAAGAAAAATGAAATCAAAGTACATCGCCCAGATCCTTTCAAAGATTGCAGAGTGAAGACAAACTATCAGAAAAGAGTAGCTAGCAATCCCTGGGCAAGGCTTAAGGAGCAGGGGAACAGACAACCCTGTAACAAGAATTAAGTAGCCCAGAGCTCAGGAGCTACATTAAGCTTCTTGGGGTTTGGGGATGTTTTTGCAGACTGATCTCAGTGCAGCAAATACTTAAGCTAAAGAGAAGACACAAACCAAACAAGATCAGATGTAATGATCGGGTCTGTTGCACTTTGGCTTGCATGGTGGTCCTGATTCAACAGAAGATATGAAAGAGGCACCTATACAGCAGATGAACGATCAAGGCATTCCCTTGTAAAACAGAAGAGTGGGTTCAAATTCAGCTGAGGTGAGATTTGAACTTCCTGCATATGTTTTCTAGTCATAAGGCACTTCCACCATGAGTATTTCCTCCCACAGAACACACTTTAAATTTGTTTGACTGGTTAGTTTTATGATAAGCACAGTATTTCCATGGTGCATTAAGTGTCATCTAAATCCTCCTATCCAATTGGGTTTCTCAGGGACCTGTGAACCTAAAGTAGCTTTAAATGGAAGTACCTAAATATTCACTCAACCCCAATGGAGTTACTTGTGATCCTGGAGAAGGACCTTGGATTCCAAACAAATGCTTCCAAGGGAATCATCACCATCTGTGGTTTCTTTTACTTTTACTTTTGCTTTTACCAGATGCCTTTTTACGTTTTGCTTTTTTTTTTACTAGATGCATCATTCAGAGCCTACGTTTTGTGTAATACGAAATCCTCTGTTGTTAATAAAACCAGTATGATTGATGGTTTCCTTGTGTTAATAAAACACTCTGTAGTGTACCAAATGTTGTCTTAATGAAGACTTGCAAACTAGAGGAGGTTAGAACAGCACTCACCAGCATCAGTCTAAGCCCACAGGACTGTCTGTAATTCAAATCTTTGTGAATTTCCATACTCGCCTCCATTCTCTGATTGCTTCAGCCCTCAGATGACAGCTAGATGTAACCTATCTAACTTACTGTTCACAGCAAAACCTTCCCACATAAGTTCAGAAATAATTACTGCACACAGCTACTGCATGTCAGGGATGTCAGCGAACTCCCATTGCATTTCCTTGCTCTTTCTTTAAAGATACACAGCAACACAATATATTCTTATAAAATGCCATATGTCTTCCTCAATACTTCTGGGGCATTCCTTTAGATGTCCTCAATGAAAAGGTAACAAAACAGAGCAAGAGGATTATAGCAGAGTTCAGACTGCCTTGCCACCAACACACACCACATTCCTCCAATCATTTTAAACCAAACTGGGTTAATTTCTAAAGACAGATATATTTTAATCATGAAGTTATCTAAGCTTAATCCTTAAGAAAGTCTGAGCAATGATCCATGACACTTTGACTGTTCTTCCCTCACTATGTTGTCCAGGATATCTTCTTTTTTTTTCAAACTGTAGTGTCCCTGGGTGAATAGAATTTCATATCTGTACATTCAGATGCAAAGAAAGTGGTCTTTGGGCTATGGAGGAATCTTTCTCTGTGTAGAACCAAACCCCTTTTTGAGCACTTCTCAAGGTTTGGAGCAAGTCGTGCGGCTTATCTTCAATATATATTACTTCTACACAGAATTTACTGTGGCTTTTTAGCAATGTCACTCTTATGCTACACAGCAGGGCCACAGTCCAGATTGTCCTCCCAGTGTGGAGCATCTGCATATTTAAATATCTTGCTTGAAAAAAACCCCAAATTATTTCTCAGTGTTCAATACAGCAAGAGCAATTTTAGCTCTGTAGCATCATGAAAGAGGAGGTGAACTACTCTGTTGCAAAGTTAAAGTAATCTCTTGAAATTCCTTCTCTAAAATCTTTTCAGGAATCCTAGAGGTCAGGAACACAATGTCAGCTCTAGGAAAACATGAAACAGGATATGGATGTGTGCATGTAGCACAAAGGTAGAGGCTACTATGCAATATAATGCACTCCCATAGAGACAGTGAACCTGTCCACTCAGAACCTGCAGAGGCTCTGAAACAGAAAAAATACATGAGCAACACACTAACAAGAAAAAGTGGAAAACATTGACAGACAATATTTTCAGAATCAATCCTTTTCATTTTTCATAATAAACCAATTTCCCCATCTTACTTTGTTTCTTATTGCAAATTACAGTACAGTTCAAAGTTTGAGGTCACAGCACACCTCTCACCAACTTCAACTGCAGCTGTGTGTGTTCCAAAGGATAAAGTTGACAGTTTCTCAGCTGAGTAATAATAGAAACTTTTAGCAAAATCAAAACTGTATGTTTTCCTTTAACTTGTTCTGAGTAACAATAAATTGGAAGGAAAGGAGGGACAAAGGGTGCCTTAGGAAAGCACTTCAACCTAACTGGTTGAACCGGTTACGAGCTTCTGTAATGGGAAGACTTCAACCTAACTGGTTGAACCGGTTATAAGCTTCTGTAATGGGAACTGTCCTGAAAGGGAAACAGTGGTCACCAATACACAGTGGTCTGAAATGTTGTTAAGATTAAAGGGAAACAGTGGTCACCAATACACAGAGATCTGAAATTTTGTTAAGATTGTTTTCCAAGGTCCTGTGTACATCTGGAGAATTGTACCTTAACTGTAAAGCACATTGTGGTTTACTAATATTATCACTAGCTATAATACAGGGGTTATTATCTTTATTTACAGAGATGCAAATATGCATTTTCCCATCTGCCCTTCATCCATCAGTGTGAAAGAAAACAGACAAATACTAAATATCAATTCTTTTTAACTATAATCCTGGTATGTTTCTAAATAAAAATTCATCTAGGATTTATGGGTCTCTCAAGGCTAAGAAGTGAACATGAGAGTAGGCATTTGGAAAAGAAAAATTATTAAATAATGTGTATTGTCATCTTTATGACTGGAAAAGAATAACTGCTCTATTGTTCAATTTTTGCTAATTAAGTTAAAAGGTGATCTGCTCTAGAAATTCCTTATATTTAACACTTCAGTTTTGTATTACACCATACCTCAGCTCCAAAGGAATTTGCTACTTTTGTCCCACTTTATCCATCTGAAATTAAAGACAATGGGAAAAATAAGTGTATCATTTTGCCCTGGAAGAAATTCCCTTTTATAAGACTTTTAAATTTCACTGCAGTGAATGTTGAATAATATGTGACAGAAACACACATAATTTCTCTGTTCATTAGCAGTAAGTATATGTGCAAAACAGATACTGGCTATTCCTATGAATTTCTGACATTTGACCCTTTAAATATGGGAAAATAGCAACTTGAACTCCATTCTTTTTGCAGCTGAAAAATGGCTACTCTATCTGCCAGCTATAAATTCCCCCTCAATCTTTCCCATCTGGTAAATAGGATTATTTTCTCTTCTGATTTTGCTTTGGTTACCTCCTATGAAAATGTCTCTGCTGTGCTTTTAAAAATGGCATATATAGGGCTATTTTTATTTTACTAGTTTTTGAGATCTAGCTCAAGACACTCCATGTCCCAGCTGTTAGCTGGAATGAGAATTGGATCCAGCTGGTACCTCTACATTAGAAGCTGAAAGCAGACAAACTTAAATGTCAGGTGTGAAGCTCTGTAGTGGGTCTGCTTTAAGGCTAGGGAAGATTTACTTAAGCATGTTCTTTGTGCAGGAACTGATCTGTTTCATCACTTCAGCTTATCCAGATATCCTGAGATCTTCCTTTTTTTCTGGCAATCCCATTGTTTCTTTCCCTCTAAGGCTGACTTATTTTTCTTTCCACATCCATCACAATCTCTCTGATATTTTTATTCCTTAAGGCATTTTTCCTTCTAGACAGACTTTTCTTCAGGTTTATTTTCTGTTGTACCTAAGGTCCCAGCTGCTGCTTCCACTTTTTAGCTGGGAAGATATAGGTTTGTCACTTAATTAAACTGCTTTTATGATTTTTCTGGAGAAACATAGTAGATTGGACCACTGCTTCAGACCTAGGAAACTGGTATCCTACAAACCTGACCACAAAGAAGTAAGTTTTCAGCTTTCCTGGTCCAGGCTACAACACAGCCTCCAGAAGTAGTACATAAAGCAAAAGGAGCTTACTATCTCTAAGTAGTTTGTCTGCTCCATAATGGAAGCATGCACTGCCTTAAAGAAAATGCCAGATCTTAATTAGATTGTCAGTACTTAGACAAAGGTATTCTCTACAGAGTAAATTTAAGTAGAGTTACTTGGACTTGTAGCTACCTTTCCAATATAATGCCTCTTTAATGATGGACAAAAGGCCCAACAGAGACCTTTCTGAGTAGCATACTTGAGTGAAATCTTCATTTCCCAGCTGTTGAAAGATAATGATAATATTGTCCACTATTATCCTTTGATGATCTTGTCTGTGTGATAGCTTGATCTTCGTGAAAGAGCTCTGTGCAGTCTTATCAAACCAGCAGCATGAAAACAGAGGAACTTTTGTTCCCTTTTGAAAGCCCAGAAATTGCTATTGTTTACAAATGAAAGTGTTAGTAATGGATAGACCATGGGTAGAATATAGGGACATTAACAGAAGAGAAAGAACAGGTTTGATTATTGAGAAAAATATATTTTTCTTTGATGGAGATCTGAGTAATATCTAACTGATTTTTATATTTTGTTGCATGAATTAGTTTTCTATCTCTAATTATTATTACGAAGACAGTAAAGAGGCATTCAGTTCCCTGCTGCTAAAAAATGAAAGGAGAAATAAATTAGATTATTTATGCAAAAAAAATTGACAGAGCAAATAGGAATCACAAGTTCAGCCTCTTCTGAAAGCAGATAATCCACAGGTTCTCAGAAAGGAGGAATTGCATACCCTCCTATACAGTGCAATAAATTTCCTTTTAAAAATGAAGTAATTTCTGAGCTCTTGAGTGTAAGAATTATACTTAACTTATGATTAAAGTGACAGCACTGATATTAAAATTTAATGTTCTCAATATTGTCACGTTACAATAAATCAAACTGTTAGAAGCTGTAAGACTCCTTCATTCTCTTTCTGAGAAGAGCTAGACTTCTTTAATTGGAATGGATGTTAGCTCATGATTAAGAAGCAGGTTCTTGATAGGGAATTGTATGAATTTGGGTCTCTATAGCAATCAAAGGGAGCTGCACACATAGTTCATAAAACATGCAGTGCATTGCTCTGTCTGTCAGTGCCAACTAGCATTGTGGGGCTTTATTAATACAATAGGTCATATGGATGACAAGCTTGCAGATAGAAATAATGATCTACCGATTGTTTGGAAAATTCATGCTCCCTTTCTCAAGGTACGTTATGGGGTTTTACTTATTAATGTACAGAGCTTTCAGATATGAAGGTAAAGGAAGAATTTCAAAACAGAAGATTACGCATTTACTGACTGGCAATAATAACAGATATTAAAGTGTGAAAAAGGAAATGTTGAAGATCATATTCTAGTACTCCTACTGCCCAAGAATGCATCAATTGAAAAATGATGCCGAAAATATGAAATATATTTGATTTGATGATACCTAAGGACCAAAACTAATATTGTTCTAGAAGAGTTTGGAACATCAAACAAGAATTTGTTTCCCAAGGAGAGGGTGGATGCATGTGATTCTTCATACAAATTTTGGTAGATGTACTGAATGCTAGGAAAAATATGAAATTACTTCCTCAACATAAAACTAGCTATAAATGAATCTTCCCCTGTGCTACACACTTTGAAAGTGCTGAATAATAGATATTTTGCTTTAAAAGTTGCCTTTCTAAAACAGAGAAACCAAAGACAGGAGAAAGAAATATAACAGCATAAAAGTTTGGCAATCTAAAAGCTTTACTCTGAGTTGTGTTTTCTCCTGCTGACAAATGAAGGTGAAGCATAACTGAGAGTAGGGATAAGTTATATGGAGAAAAAAAGCAAAAGCAGAGGGGTATGAAGGGAAATGTGTGGGAGGTGGAAGGATTCTGCAGGAGCTGGTTAAGAAGTCTGGTTTTATAGTGGTGCAAGGATGGAGATCCTGTGCCAAAATGGTTTGGAAGGTACAAGAGCATGTTTGATACCCTTTGTGTTGTTTTTTTCGTGAGGAAGGCCTTGACATTTCTAAGACTGAACTGGCTGCTGTTGTTCTACCCAAGATCTCCTCATATCTACTCAAAATCCATCCTTCCTGAGAGCTGTCCCTACATCCAGACCCCTAAACTCTGCTGGAGTTCCCAACCCAGAGGTTGCCTGCCTGTTGTGTCTTATCCAGAACAACACCAGACTAAACTATTTGAGAAATGATTTCAGCAGATGTGAATACAAAGATCCATAATTTAGGGAAGCTGAAGACCTATTTTCCAAACCCCTAGTCCTGCTCAGTTTGAGTTGAAGAGTTAAAACTAAACCTCTTGTTGGCTATAAATGTAGGCAAAGGAAGTGGTTTATTCCACAAACATCCAAAACTGCAAACAAGAAAAAATTGTTATTCATAGGAGGTCATTGTTTCTGATTAGAATTGGCAGAGTGGCGAGAGTGATTAATCTAATTCTCTTAGAATTGTATTGGGAAATTAAGATGTTAATGGAGAAGAATCAGAAAAAAATGGCTTGTACGTTCCTTAGGAAATAAGGTACCATTGACTCATAGCTCATGTGCCAGGTCAGCCTCCTTCAATCTTTCCTGCTCCACTAGATCCTTAATTATTCATTGGAATAGAGGAAAGGGAAATAAAAGTTCTGGAATTCAAAGATTAAATTGACTAATGGAAAGAACATATCTCATTTTGTCCCTTTTTGGGAAAAAATTGAGCCAGCCTAGATTTTAATAGATATTTTCCAGCTTCCAGCAACTTTTCTTTATGAGACAAGGATTCTCTCCTAAGCCTTTCTAAACAGTATCCTGTGTGATTTGTCAGCCCTGCTCATAGACACTTTGTTTTCCCTGTGCAGTAAATTGGGACACAATATTTCTGACTTGGGACAGAATATTCTGCCAGTTGATGGCATCCCACACTTACATGCTAAAGCTACCTAGACCTAGGACTTGATGAATGCAAAGATTTAACCACTGTAAAGTGGAGAATCAAACATCCTCTGACAGCCAGGCATTGAACCTGGCTCCCCTCCATGATTCACAAACACTTTGTCCTCCATGGCTGGACTATAGATCCTGTCTAGTCAGGATCATGACCCTGTACTCCTTCCTCCATGGGGGTTAATGATTCTAGCTTAGATAGTTTCAGGGCAGAGGTTCTGCAGACTCTCTTGAATTTGGGGAACTAAAATAACACCAAGCAATGCAGCCGCCACTGTGCTTTAAGTTCATTTATGAAGTTCTGAAATGTGTTCAGACTGCTTTAGTTTTGAAGCCCCACTCCACTTCTGCCAGGCAGTATTATCAACTCCATCTTACAGAAGCAGATCTCAAGTGCAAAGAGGCCTTATGCTTTGCACCTGCTCATGCTGAGTAATTGGAAAAAGTTTAGAACTAAAATCAGCTCCTCAGACTTTCTGTCTCCTACTTTTAGACTTTGTTCCTTACTGATACAAATGGGAGATAAAGTAGGGAGCACCCTCATGCACATTAACTTTTTTACTTGTGTTTTACCACCAAGCCAACTACTTGACATTTTCTATGAAAGGTTCCATGATTTGGAATGGGAAGGAGAAACTGTTACAGCAAAGTTTCTGCCTCAGCCTAACCTACATATATCTTCCAAAGCAACATCAGCACAGGAAGGTAGCAGTGAGCCTGGATTTTTTCAATAATACACATGTAAATTTTTATTAAAAAACCTTTTTCCCTCTTAACTTCATCTTCCTATGTGCTCATATCCTACATATGATTTATAGAGCACCCAAACATTTCATCAAAGACTGAATGGGAAAGCAGCAGCTTTTCCATACAAACTGATTTGTTAGCAAAAGATAAATCAATGTGGCAGGCAGAAATACAGCAGAGATTATAACACAAATGGTAAATGTGGAAGGCCTCCCAGATGGGAGGGGCTGGGTATTGTAAGGGGGAAATTAATGATTTATGGTGCAGAAAAAAAGAAAGTTCCTTTGTGGTGATGTTACATTGCCTTTAAATGGAGTAGGAGGCTGTCATGGTTTAACCCCAGCCAGCAACTAAGCCCCAGGCAGTCACTTTGCTCACCCCGTGGTGAGATGAGGAAAAGAATCAGAAAGATAGGAGTGAGAAAACCTGTGGGTTGAGATAAAGACAGTTTAATCAGGAAAGTAAAAGCCACATGCACAAGGAAAGCCAAGCATGGAATTCACTCACCACCTCTCATGGGCATGTAGGTGTTTGAACATCCCCAGGAAAGTAGAGCTCCATCACACGTAATGGTTTTTTGCAAAGGCAACCACCACAGCTCCATACATCCCTTTTCCTCCTTTTTCTTCCAACTTTATGTGCTAAGCATGATGACATATGGTGTGATACCCCTTTGGTCAGTTGAGGTCATCTGTCCCAACTCTGTCCCCTCCCAACTCCTTGTGCACCTGCAGCCTCCTCACTGGTGGGGTGGGTGAGGAGAAAAGGCCATGAGTCTGTGTAAGCACTGCTCAGCAGTAACTGAAAAAATCCCTCTGTCCAGCACAAATCCAAAACACAGCCCCACACTAGCTACTGTGAAGAAAATTAACTATCCCAGTGAAAACCAGCACAGAGAATAAGGGAAGAAAGAAAAAAAAATTATATAAATTATTTCTTTGTAAGACACATGTATTGCAAGGTGGTGCTTTTTGAATTAATTCACTGCTAAGATTTTATTCAGGGAAGCATTTTTCATGGGTCTATATTCAGGAAAAGCAATAGTCTGGAGAATTTCCTAACATATTTATGAATTGCTAATATGCATGAAATATGAATGCTGGACTAAAAAAATATTTGTTAGCACAAGCTGGAATATTCACACAGTCAGACAGCTACTACAAGGCAATTAGATTAAGGAAGTCAAAAGTGTAAACCAATCCTAAATCCCCTTAAGAAAATATTCTCTGCTTAAGACAAGCAGGAGCTAGGTATTTTACATTTCCAAATAATTACTAGTCTAACAACTGCTATTCCTTAGCAATGGATTAAGGACTCCAGAATTCAGAATGGGTTTTGTCCTGCTTACAGACCTCTGAACTTCTGTTGGTGGATCAGCTGGCGATGGAAAGGCATGACACCACCAAATCTGGGTCATGCACTAAAGACTGGAGAAGCTCTCATGTTCTGCCCAGGTTGCCTTATGCTGCTCAATCTACATGAGTCAATTACCCTGCTTTAATTTTATTGTTTGCATGGAGCATTCAAAGGAAGTAAAGCAGCGTCTCCAATACTGTCAACACAATTAAAATCATATCACCAACAAACATCTTTAGTAGAGGGACAGGCACACACAGTATTTTTGGTATCTAATTTTAATGTCTGAGCACCCTAACATTCATACAGGCACATGAGATAATCAGGGATGCTTCAGAAGGATATTCATTTAAGATTCAGCTCCATAACATAGAGAGCTCAACTGCTTAATGTATCTCCTTTAAACACTACTCACAGATTCTATACTGCAAGTGCTCTACAGGCACAATGCACAGTGAGGAGCATGAATTAGGAGGCAAATCTAATGAAATATTTTCCTTTACCATGGCAAACACAATTCACCTGGGTTTGCTTTGAGAATGTAGCAGCAGCTGTACTCAACCAGATCAAAACTTCATTTAATTCTGTATGCCACCAGCATCAGAGAATGGTAACAGACACCCAGGGAGCTGCTAGTGTATAACAAGATGGTGACCAGACAGTGCTAATCTCCCGACCCCCATGTGTTCTCCACAGAATGTTATGCTGTTTTTACAGAACAAGCTACTTCTTTTCAGCAGAACTCCCTTCTTTAATTTGTTTAAATGATATCTTTGTGAAGTGCTGCAAATCTGACTGCAGTTCATTGCTCAGCAAAGGACTCTTAGGCAGAGTATTGACTCTATATAGTCTAAAGAAAAGGTATTTTGCAGGATGCTTGACAACCCTGTGAAGTCTATTTTTTGAGGAGGCTTTTGGCTTGGGGATAGTCAGATGAGGGGAAGTGTAGACAGTTCAAATTTGGCCTTCTTCCTGCCAAAATGACATATTCTGCATGGAGACTATGCAGCAAACTCTAGTGGTGATCCCATGGTTTGAATTCATGCTCATCCATAATAACTGGCCTATGATGGCCCAGTTCACTACATCAGGATCATCAAACATGAATCAACAGATTTTACCATCTAAAATGTCAGGCTGCATTTGATTGCAACCTGAACTTAATATTCGCTCTGTACTTAAGCTTCAAGTCAACTGGTTCCCAAATTACACCACTAAATAAAGATTGTGAAATCCCTAGAAGTACCATTTACTCACCCTGGTAAACTTAACAGGTCATGGCCTCAGCAGCTGCAAGTAGGCATAAGCTTCACTAAAGCTGAATATTATAAATTGATTTACAACAGTTAAAGAACTTAATTTTTCTTGGACTTTACTGTAAAAATATATTTCCTCTAAATGAAATTTGAATCTGTACTTTTGCAAAAAGTTGTAGAATTACTTTCTTATTAAAAAGCTATTTTTAGCACAATAACAGCAAATCATCACTACATCTTTAGTTTTTATCAGTATCTTTTGAAACACACCATATCTAGCTCAAAATGAATCATTCCTTTCATAAAAAGGAAACAAAGTTAGTCAAACAGATAAAATATTAATCCTAAGCAAGGGAATACGAGAAAAATCAAAACCTAAAATTTCTTACCATAAAGGTTCAGCAACTTGCTTCTGTTGCACATTAATCATTTGAGCTACCTTTGGGAAGAAATGTCCCCTAAATCAAGTTTTACTCAGCTATTGGGAAAACTATTTTCAATATTTAGAGGAAGCAGTGAACAAGGATTCCTCAGTTTTCACTTTCACTGAAATATTGAAATAGAGCCACAAACCTTTTCAGGCCTCAGTTTCATTAGTTAAATTGGGTACTTTAAAGGGTTTCATGAGGCTTCATTAATCACAGACTATAGCACATAGAGTTAATATGGACAAGAGGGGTTGGGGTGTCATGAAGGTGTTTTCCTGTTCAGAGGAGAAAGTGGTTGTGTTACATTCTGATGCTTGGAGATAACATGCACAAAAAATGTGATTTTCTTTTAGTACAATATGAAACAAGGATGAAAGCACATATATTTTTAAGATATATATATGTATAGTTTCTTATGTTCTCATGTGGTAAAATTATAGAACAGTAGTCAAGGTGCAAATGTATTATTGTCAGTCCCTGTTTGAACTGATTATCAGAGAGGATCATTTATTGTCTCTGTAAAGCTGTTGCAGTTCTTACAGAAAGTGAAGAGCTTTTGAATTTGTTTCTCAATAAGTTTTCTCCAGGCTCTTCATTGATGACCTGAGAAACACAAAGAACTCCCGCTGGAGAAGCTAGAAAATTCCATTCATTTTACAAAAGCACCTTAAAATGTAATACATTACCCCTCCCTCCACCCACCTACCACCATAAGCAGACAGGTGGAGGGAAAATAATAATTAAATATTAAGTTTCTGATACTAGCTAATAATTAACTAAATTGTGGTAGAAAATGAGCACCAACAACTGGGCAAGAGAGGTGTAATTTAAAGTTAGATGGCAAACAAGAGAATGTTTTTGAGAAGGAATGATTGAATGCAGCAATAAAGACAGAACTGAGACAGTAACTAGAGGCTGTGTAGCTGGATACATTAAAAGCAAAAATAGAGTAATTCTCAGTATGAACATAAAAGTAGGAGTGGAGGGTGTGAGAGTTCATTGCAGCAAATGTCCAATATAAATTTTATAATAAAAGTAAAGCATCTGGATTTTACAGGGCAAACATCAAACTGTAAAGGTCTGATGGGGCAGTCCTGGATCTGAACACCAGCCTGCTCTTTCAAGAACCCTTGTCTATATGATAATTATAAAGTCCAGAAAATATTACTTAAAGATACATGATCACAAGTGGGGAATAACTCAAATAATTATAGCCCTAGATAAGCCATCTCAGGTTTTACACAAATAGCCCAATGAATATTGGGGCATATTTCCAGAAGTTGCAGTTCATTATTGGTAGACACAAGGGTCAAATGAAAAACTCGCTATTTCCAGCAATTTCTAACTCTAACTGCAGGTTACCTTTTGATCTCTTCAAAACTATCTTGCTATTTCGAAGCTTTTGTTGATTGGTGCATCTTTACTTTCTGAACACTTTCTGTGAGCCTTTGCTTATTGAAAAGGCACTGCAAGACTTCAGATGAGAGATGTAAGTCACACTGTACATTTCCATTTTACTAGTGAATGCATACAATATTGTAAAGCTAATTTCCAAGTCAAAAGTTCAAATATGCATTTGACTTTGACATTCTCCAAGTATTTGTAAGAAGAAAGGCCAATCTAAGAAATACCTCCCACTAAAATCAGAGTATTTATGGATTACAAATTCCTAAGTGGTATGAACAGAGTTGCAGCATGTTTAATAAGAATTGAAACTATTAAAAGACACACACAAAAAATAAGTGGAATAATTTGTCAGCCTCCTTCAGGGGTCCATGCAAGTACACCTGGTCTGTGAAAAAGAGCTCTACTTCACATACAAACTTCTCAGACTTACATCATTCACTCATTTGCAAATACAGACCCACTGTCAGTGAAGGAAGAGCTTGATAATCCTACAAATTGACAGGCCCTGACAATAACCACCAAAGGGTGTTAAGAGATCTGGCTGATGTCATTGTGAGGCTCCTTTCCATAATCTTTGAGAAGTTGTGGAGATCGGGAGACATCTCAGAAGACCAGAAGAAGGCTGATATCATGCCTTCTACAAAAAGAGCTAAAGGATGATCCAGGAGATTATAGGTCCACGAGTCTTACTTCTGTCCCTGGGAAGGTTATGCAAAGTCACATGGAAAAGATGTGGGATAACAGGTGCAAGCTACTCCTGGGGAGATTCCAATCAAACACAGGAGGAAAAACAATGAAAGCAATCAGCCATTGGGACAATCTCTCCAAGGAAGTGGTGGATTCCCCAGTCTTGGGCACTTTTAAGATCCAGACAGACAAGGTGCTGGGCCATCTTGTCTAGACCATGCTTTTGACAAAAAAAGTCAGACCAGATGATCCTGGAAGTCCCTTCCAAACTGGTATTTTATCCATCTATGTTTCTATGATTCCATCTTCCTTCACCTTCTGGTTGACTAGCTTTCTTCTCAAGAAATATCTCACTTTATTTTTTTCTCTTTAGTACATGGTGGTGGAGAGGCTTCCTTTCCTTCTCCTATGCCTCCTTCCATTTACAAAAATTTGGTAAATGTTTCAGAGGGATCATGCCTCACAACAAAATGCCTAAGGAGTTCAAATCACCTCAAAATTTCATTACTGAAGACATCAGTATTACCTATAAGCACCTTTGTTATCATGTGATAGTCCCTGACGAGAAACATCACTAAACTGGAAAATTCATGCTGCAAAATGGGCATGAAACAAAAGAAATCAAGCATTGGAACAAGACTTAGGGAGGTGGCAGATTGTCTATGACGAATATTTAAATGAAGGTCAAAGATGTAGCTGTATCTCAGCTATAGCTTGTGATCCTGATGTGAGCATTAATGGATGACATTGTGCTGCCTACATTATTCAGGAGACAAGGTTAGCTGAATGTGATAGGTTCTTAGCAACTTAAAATGGGAAAGATTTTAGTCTATTCAAGCTTACTGTCACATTATATGAGTAGGCTGTGACACGTGATACCAGTATTATGTGAAACAATATCTTTTATCTTTGTTACAGTATCTTCTGCTTTTAGAACCTTGGAACATCAAAGTCTTCTGCAGTCATGGACAACTGCAGTCCATTGCATGGACTACATGGCATCATATCTGATCTAAAACACACTGAAGAGAGAGCACTCATTAACCAAGGGAGAATACCTATGGCATTACTGATAGCTGTGGAAGTTTTCTGAACTTCAGAGTTTTTATATACAGTCTTTATAAGAGTGTTTGAACACTGTGTATTTTTGTGTGCACAAATGCATGTACTCGATCCAGTGAAAGATGTTCCTATCAGCTTCATTATCAAAGCGTGAATGTCATGACAGAAAATGGCATATACCAGAGTGGATTACCAAACTGAGATGGTATCATGGCACCTTTATCATAGTTTTGACAGACTAGGTTAAGGGTAGCTGCAGAGAGGGGTCTCCTGGAAGATGGAATGTTTTGAAGGCTGGATTCTTTTACAGGTGGACCAGACAATATGCATGAAGGATGCTGAGCACACAGCAAGGTATCCTGTAGGTAGAGATGAGATTAATATGCCTGTTAACCTACACAGTTTGTTGTCAGGCAACCCTGATCCTAAAGGTTCCAAAGAGCTAGATTCGTGTTGTGTTTCCTCATGAAGAAAAAGCAAGCAGTGTAATATCTTTTGCCCTTCTGAGCTATTGGATCAGGTTTTCTGAATGTTACTTTATTGACTTATTAATAGCTATTTAACAGTAACTCCAGCAGAAATATGCAAGAGAAAAGTGTGATCATGTCTGCCACTAGAAATCTCCAGTTTGAGAAATGGTTGATTATTGTAGATTTAATCATGGGAGAAAAGGGTGTACCAGGAATATGTCCTTATATCTCTTTATTTTTTTCTTTCCATTAACAGGCAGTTCAGGATCATCAGGTGCCCAGATAAGCAAAAACTACATCAGAAAATGCCAAGATTAAAATTTAAAAAAAAGCACAATTTCCACTGTAGCCGTCAGCCTGCAGCTATTACAAATGAGTAATTTATAAGTGTGTAATTTACAGAATGTGTATGGAAGCGCATTTAATGCTGATACAAAGACAGCTTGGATGTGTGATGAGGTTTTTATTGCATATTGTGCTAGGTTTAATGTAGGCATGTAGGTATAGCTTCCTCAGCAATCACTAAGGGTTGGTTGAGGGTGTTTTCTTTCTTTTAAGCCTGAAAAATGTGCATTTAAATAGGACTCTAGGTAAATTTACATAATTATTTCAAATCTGTCAATGTCTGTTCTTTGGACATGATCATTCTGTAATGTATGGAAGCTACATTTGCCATGAGAGTTTTTCTAAAACTGTCATAATGCTACCAAGAGGAGAAAACTAATCCCATGCTTAATGCATGGTTGGATCCCTCTGGAAAATGATGAGAGGCATCCTAGGGAGAAAGGACTACTTACCATAAAATATATTCTCTGTATATTTCTCCTCTTTTTTATTCTTTTCTTCTTTAATTTTTTTTTGTAAATTTTATTTTTTTAACACATTTGCATGAAAACTCCTGCTAAGGATGCCCTTTGCATCACCCCCTCCCACCTTTGTATTTTGACATCCTTTTGTGGTGACTGGGGTCCAAATGCTGCCAACATGTACAGCCTTAATCTTTCAAACACACCCACTGATTTCCTTGAAGCAATCTAGTATAGGCAGTGCAGCACATGCATAGTGTTTCCAAGAGCAGGGCTCAGATGATCATTTCCAGATGAGCGTGTGCTGTAAAGAGAGTGGTGGAACTAGCACTGCTGGAAATAGAAAATTTCAAGGAACTTAATTAGGCCCAAGGTTATGCCATTCAACAATTTCTTTGCTTGGAATAGTTAGAGCACAGGACAGTCTGTGCCAGTGAATCTCAGGGTAAGCTAATGCTATACAACCTCAGAGGGAACCTGAGAGAGACATGAGCAGTGGTCTCACACACAGACCCTGAAGGGATTACCTCCTTAGGATGCTGCTGACCAAGATGGCAAAGCAGAGATGATTTACATCTCCGGTATGAGCTGTGACTCCAGTTTTTATTGAAAGGTTCATTTTTAGCTGAATCTACAGGCTAAATTTTGGAATAGTGTTCTTACCATCAAAGACCACTGTAGTTACTGGATCAAATCTGTCAGCTTATCTAACACACTTTTCCTGATGACAGTCCTGGAGAATAATGTAAAAATAAAAATTATCACTGAGGTTCATTAAAGCTATTAAGTCTATTTTCTCTTCATTCAGAAGTGATATCTTCTGTAGGACATTATATCTCTTTACATTTTGCTCAAAATAAGGAGAGTTGTCAGGTTGTTTTTACCTATGTCTGAAATGGGCTGCATGTGCTGCAAAATAGGCAAAATACACCCTGTGCTGGTGTATTTTACCTTTGCAATTGAAGGTCCCAGTGTACTGGCAGAAGACATCCCATCCGGGGTGTTCCCATCTAATAAGGAAGCAAATCCAACAGAAATTAAGGGGGTGGTGGGGAGGGGAAAAGGAGAATCAGGCTTACTTTACTGGCAGAAAAAAATGAAATCTGAGAAGACAGCTGTGTGCCTCTGAGGGATACTTCTCATTTGGAATTTTATCACCAGAAAAAGTAACTATTTTTGGCCCTGGAACAAATACAGAAACACTTCTGAGAGCCAGATTTTGCTCCAGATCAGGTATAGATTTGGAGAGAATAACATTAAACTTTTATTGCATTGCAGTGTATGCAAAGCTCCAGTGTCCCTTCTGATTGCAGTCTACTATTCAGTGTTAACAGAATTCAAGTCCTTAAATTAAAATTTAACTTAAAGCATTGAGTCTCATCTGTTTCTGGGTTTAGTTTGGATTTTCCTTACAGAATCACAGAATCAATCAGGTCGGAAAAGGCCTCTGAGATCATCAATTCCAACCTGTAACCTAACACTACCACATCAACAAGGCCATGGCACTAAGTGCCACATCCAGTCCCTTCATAAAATATTTATATACAGTTTCCAGCTAGATTCATAAGCCAGGCCATCATCTCCCAGCTAAGCTTTACCCATAGGTCCCAGAATCTTTAAATAGACCCCAACCTCTTCAGGCTTCCCATGCAATATGGAACCAGGTGAATTTCCACTCTGTGGCTTCAGGCTTTGTAGAAGATCCTTCTCAAAGTGCTTCTGCATGCACATGCCCTCCTTATTCTCTTGTAGCTTGCACCAATCTAAATAAATGGCAATAAATACTGAGATTATTTTATGAAAAATTAGACACTATGACTCAAAGTTGCTGAACATTGCACACACCACTTGCCAGAGGAACCTGACAAATAAAGAGAAGCAAAAGTATGAAAGGGAATAGATTTTGATTGGATACTGAAACTAAGTAAACATGACATGCAATTTATCAAAAGCATAAATACAAGCAATGCCAACATGTCTTTTTTCTCTAAAATGATATATTTTACCAGAGGGATATTTTAGATTTTTCACTTAGTGCCAAGGTAAGTTTAACACCTCTCTAATCTACAACATATGGGTCATATGACATTACATATTATTTGCATCACCAATAAAACAGCCCATTAATCAAACATGCCACCATAACCTCCAACAGTATAAACTGGAAAATGTGCTTAATATTTTAAGTGGAATTATTTGCTTGAAATGATCTCTTTTGGTATAATAAACATCTGTTAATTTTAACACTGGTCAAACATGCTGACAGATCTCATAAATCTCTGTTTAATTGAAGTGTTCACTGAAAATAAAAACCAGTCTGTGAGTACATTTATCTCCAAATTATCTGATGTGGGTTTATTTATTTATTTATTTTTAATCAGTAAAATTATGTAAATTTAAAATGGAATCACTGTGAAGTAACTAACATCTATTATTTGTGTAATTATGATATTTTGCCCAAGCTTGGTCAGTCTGTAGCAAATTCTATTAGAAATGAAAATAAAATTTATATACAAATAGATAATTTTCTTTATAAAATCTCATATGCTGTAATGAAACATTTGTGTGAGGCAGGAAATGATATACACTGCTCAGAATTCTCAGTTCAGCCATTGGCTTGTAACGGTTTCAGATTTTGAAACCAGGCATTAAAAATACATCAGATACAGAATTTACTGGTATATTAACAAAAAACACATTAAATTAAGACTATAGAAATGTTTTCTTCTCTTAAAAAGACAAAGGCAAGAGATCTGAATTCTGTTATTATTACTGTGTTAAAGAAAATAAATACTTAAATAACCATTTTCCACACATTTACATCAATCTTTCTGGCAATATCAGAGCTCAGGTAAACATGAGGTTTGTTAGTCTCCATTCAGAAGATAAAACATATCCCTTTGGCTACCAGATTTCATTGCCAGTTCTCAAATAAGGACTAAATCAACAAGCCTTTAAGCATAGGGTTGTCTTCAAGCTCAGTTACTAAGTCCTGTTTAAAACAGTGGGAAATTGAGGCGATGGGTAATAATTCTCTCACCAGGAATAGTTTGCTAAATGAAAACTATTGTTATCTTCATCAAAGATATTAATTGTCAGTCATGAGAGTATATCCAAAGAAACTTGATTGCTAAGTATGGGAGAAGAGCTGTATGTGTAAGAATAATTCTCTGAATAGTCATTAACACTGGGGACTGTATTCAATATTTTCATTTTCACAACTTGCAGCCTCTCTTTTAGCCTCCTGTCTGCAAAACGAGTACAACAATGCCCTTCCACTTAGGGTGATATGAGACCAAAACATTCATGAAACACTTTCAGAACCTACAATGAAAGATGATATAAAATTAGAAAGTGTTACTGCTGTTTATTAGACAGCACATCCCATTAAAACTCCCCAAAGATTTTAATTAAATTCTTATTCTGAGAAGAACTCCACTATTCTCATTAAGGAAGGTCAATCTCTGTTCAATTGAAATGAGAACCAACCTTAAATTTTATTCAGTACTCAAGGGAATTTTTAAATTTTAGAAAAAGTTCAATACCATATTTTTATTGATTTTAGAAAGTCAGATGCAAGCAAACCAAGGGCTTCTTCTACCAAGGCTTACATGTGTGCTCAGGTTTAGGAGGTTTCCAGTGAGACTAGTTTCTTGCATAAATATAAGAAACACATGCCTGTTTGTAGACTCAGAGACTAAGAAATAATTTTCTACCATCTCTGAACCATTGCTCCAAACCTGCTAATGATAACAAACTCGTGCTGACTTTAAAGCAAGCAACTAATTCTCAGTAGTGTTATTAATTATTTTCCCACTGAAAAATACTTCAAAATTCCCTAGATATTTTAATTTCATAAGAATTCATCAAAAATAATATTTTCCAAACCATCAGAACAGATATACCGAGCCAGCCAAGAGAGGATGTAAGACTGCAAAGGGGTGAAATTTACACTAGGTGTCTGCCTAATGTAAATTTTCATTAGGTGTCATGCTATCCAGTTATTGTGAAATAATAAAATACACCCAAAGAGTGCTATATTTTTTACCTCTGGGTTCTGATGACATGCACAAGCTGTTGGAGTAATATTGCCACCAGCAACTCCTGATAAAAAATAGTTCTATTTAATACAGTTGGGTGCAGTTCACTCTCTCTATATTGTAAATATAATGCAGAATATCACATGAGAGTCACTAAATTATATAACTGTTCATGCAAACCTGTACAATACCCCTAATGGCCCCCCATAAATCTGGCATGTTTTGCTATTTCTTCCCCTTCACAAGCATCCAGACTTGGGTATATTTCTTTTCAAATACTTTACTTCGTTGTACAGATCTTTTTCTCCACTGCTGTCAGTCAAGTTACCAGTGGGGTGAAGGTTCAGTACTGGTCACCATGCACAGCAGGAGAGCAAAACCTGCAGACAATACTTGCCATCAGAAAGTGGTACAGTTGAGCTGCCTCCTTGACAAGTATTTCTGAAACCTAAATAAGGCAAAAAGGAGCAAGCACAATGTTTCAGAGAAGTAGTCTGTGGTAGACTGGATTTAAATAGAAAGTGTGGGAGGCCAGCACTCAAACTGAAAACATTTAAAATGTTGCTATTGTTTCTAAATAACAATAAAACACATAATAAAATTCCCACTCTGTGGGAATAAAAAAAATAAAAAATTTCCCACAAGAATTGATGGCACTTCTGATAAAATTAATTGGGGTTTTTTTTTCCCCTCAGAAAAATGGCAATCCATCAAAATATTCCAGAAATATATCAATTTCCATGAACTTTGACCAAAATGCAAAGAAGGTTATAATGAGTCAATGCAAGGTAAAAGCTGCTAACAGCTCCATTTTCTCATTGCAAAAGTGAATTATGCCATTTCTGCTTTTCTCAAAGCAATGTTTTTCTTAGAATTTCTATTTTTCTGACCCCTCAGGTGTCCCACAGCTAGCAGAGGACACTCATTAAGAGTTTGCTTCACCCCTTGAATCACTACTTCATGATAAGGAGCAGCCAGAGACCTCCTGCAAGGGCTAAGAGAAAATTGTTTAATTCCTCTGACCTACACAGTTCAGCCTACCAGATGTTTTGCAATGGGAACCTGTTCTGTTCTTCTTGAGGAATTTTATGCACTCTGGCTCCTACAGATCCTAACAGGTGACACTGGGGTTTTGCTGGAAAGACCCAGGGGTTAACTGCAGTTGCTTCAGTGGTAGATGAGTTAGGTGGTGGTACACACCTGGCTCAGAGAATTTTGTCCTAGTGCTCCCAAAACCTACCTCCAGGACTGACCATGGCCTTTTGTTCCAAGTGTCTGAAAGAGATAAGTTCAGTTTTGAGTACAAGCTCTGTTTAATCATTCTATCTCTATTCATATGGATCACCCACAATCCATCCCAGAGACTGTTCCCTGTGGAAAAAATCATTAAGAATGAAATCTTACCACGTTTTTTTCTCAACTTTGTAGCTCACCTTTTTGTCTCTTAATCTGTTTCTTTGATTCTGATATTATCCAACTGTACTTAGGGATCTTTTTTAATAGTCTCTCCAGGTGCTGCTACTGTCTTGACAGAGAGCACTTAAGCTTTCTTCTGAGATACAGTCAGTGAAATATCTTAAATTCAGAAATTGCACCAGTAGTGGAGGAAAAAGCACCTGTAGACAGATCTGTCTCAAAATACTGCACTATCACCTAGAGCTTTCTTTTCATCTTCCCAGAAATTTCTGGTTCAAGAAACATGTTATTTTTCTCTTCCTCTGTTTTCAGAGGTATTAAATCTTGTCATACAGTATCATATGACTGACACTGTTGCATCTAATTTCATATGTTTAGTATTGGTAAGTACAAGCAGATAAGAAAAGCAAATAATCAAAACAACCCCTCCTGTCAATGGTATTGGCAACCTGTCAGGGTTTCCAAGCACGTGAGTAGCTATATTGCACCATAATTTTGTAGAACTTCATGTATATTTCATGTCACCTGGAATACACAGTGATAAGCTAGTGCCAGCTCATTTTCTGCATTTTTTTCCCTTTTCTCTCTCTTGCTCTTAAAGAAAATTCACAGCTCTTTGGCTTACATTCAGGGATATGATACAAGTTTTAGCACTCTTAGTCAGCAATTCTTTTTGCTACCACCCAGAAGAGGAAAGCCTAAATTTAAGCTACAGTGTTTGAGAAGTGTGTCAGTATTTTGATTGTATTCAAAACCTACTCACCAAATCTCTCTCACAACCCTGATCCACGTGTGATCAACACACTCAACCTGTCAAGACAGAATGAGACTCTCATCTCTCTCTAAAAAAAATATTTACATATAGCCATATGCAACTGCACTGTTTCCTAATTCATTTTGGGCTCTATTCCAAAACTGCCCTTTGGGAAGGAAAGAGGGAGAGTTTAGTAATGTTCTCCATGGATTCCTTCCAATCTAAGACATTACTGCTCTTTACTTACTGCCTCTTACCTCCATTCTGCTGTGATAAACTCTCCCAAAACCA
The DNA here is from genome assembly GCF_000695815.1 of Acanthisitta chloris. Lineage (NCBI taxonomy): Eukaryota > Metazoa > Chordata > Aves > Passeriformes > Acanthisittidae > Acanthisitta > Acanthisitta chloris. The sequence continues at coordinate 77,599 of NW_008656819.1, read as the reverse complement.
TTCAATCTGTGCCTTGCTGCATCAAGATTCCCTTCTGTTCTCAGTATCACTCTGTGAAACATTACTGCTACGTTTTCAGCATTTACTGTTTTTCTTCATCTCTTATATTTCATTTGTTCAAAATGTTCTGTAAAGAGGAATGGATGCCACCAACATACAAGATAAATCTGCCCTTTCTCCTACCAGTGTATCATTTTCTGCCATGCTCATCATCCTTTTATCCAGTAACACTAGGTGTTTGGGACTTTACACAGAAGCTCTCCAATAGAGAAGAAAATAGTTATATGAAGTCTGAAGATACTTAGTCTGTTTATGTGCAGTTGTTAGATGAGGTAGTCGCATAGCATATAAAGCTGCTTGTGAATCACAGCCTAGGCTACTGTCTGGCATCAAGGGAGCATTTCTTCTGCAGCACTTGGCCTCTCAGTAAACATTCCTTTCTATTTCTTTTTTTTTTTTCCTTTTTTTGCTAATCTGTCCTCTTCCTGTACCTGCTCACCCTCAAACTTTGCTTCATCTAAGTATCTTCATAGCAGATGGTGGAAAAGAGGTAACAATGGCAGACTTAGGCAAGACAAAACTGAGAGCCCTAGCAAGGAAGCAAGGGAGTGAATTACCAAAAAAAAACCCCAAAACTACATAATATCATTTCAGTCACTGGACAATACAGCTTGGTGAGTTGCTGACTGCAGCTCTGCTCTATGCCAAAATACAATTCTCTCCTTGTTTGTTAGCTCTGTCTCTGGTGTTCCTGTGCCAGTTCAGGCCCATTAAGACCATATATTTTAACAATGATGATTTTACAGTCAAATATACAATGCATGAATTCATGGTGGTCAAACCCAAATGCACTCTCAAAATGCTAATGCTTAGGGAAATAGTCCAGAGGAGGGGGTTGCCATAATATTTATTATAGCAATGCCACAGATTCTGTTACAAAACCACTGCTGCGTCAGCATGTTCTGGAAAAAATAATAAAAGGAACTATAAATAAAATACATAAATTTAATTAAAGATTAAATCTTTGAGAGAAACTCCTCCTTAAAAGGGACTACAAATATGGCTTTTGTTGTTTTATCTTTGTGATATATCTTGTTTTTCTCTGCAATTTATATTTTATTAATCTTGCTGGTTATTTACAAACAGAGTAATTATTCAAAGGATAAATGGATGGGTTTACAAAATCACTGGGTACAAAGCTATTCATCTAATAAGGAATCTAATGCCTGCTATAATAATTCTACAGAAACACACCACAGAAGCAGTCAGGTCAAAAAAGTGAATCTCTCACTTTTTTTAGTTGCTGCTTTAAAACAGAATTCTTTCTGTTTTGAAAGCAGCATAACTCGTTCTTCTTGGTGTACACAAAGCAGAACATCTAACAAACAAGCCAGAAACATTTAAACATATATTATTGGTTTAATATAATTGCTTATAATTTGAAATGTTCTCCATTTTCCTGGGCTGCCTTGTTTCAGCAAGTTTGTGCTATGAGATAATTCCATTTTTTCCTGGAAGTTCCTGAGAAAGACCTCTATTCATGCTTACTACAGAGACACATTACTACACATGATCAAAGCTGTTGTTCTTAGAGATATCCTTAAACAACATTGAAGAGTTTGTAGATACGTGGCATAGAACTTTTAGGATACTGTCATCCAATTTGAAATGTTTCCTTTGCAGGAGACAGCCTGCACTGCAGGCAGGTGGACATAAGGGATATGTGCTGTCTCAGAACAACATGGCCTAGGAATCCAAGAGGCCACAGATTAGGTTTCTCACCTAAGGTAGGTGACATCTACTGTCCTCAAGAGATGCCTCTCTGTGCACTAAGGCTGTAGAGGACATAGAAGGAATCAGGGATAGCAAGAGTAGCCCTAATTTTCAGCTAAAAATAAAGGACAAAAGAGAGGGTGGTTTATATTCTGATCCCAGTGTCAGAAGAACAGTCAGGAGCAGCCTAAGAGAGAGGTGTATCATGCAGATTTGTGACACCATCACACAGATGGATATTGATATTGCTGTGGGGAATCTGAACCTGAGATTATCAGCTGACAAATAGTAGGCATTCAGTGATCTGGATTCACATTCTGATGTCCATGGAGAAGTTAATGAATTGCTCGGCATCCTCTATGCATCTACAAATATCCCCAAGATTTCAAGGAGGGCACTGACTCATTAAGACTGGTCAGTAGACACGTGCTAGCAGCAGCAAGAAAACAAGATCATTTCATCACTTGCCTTAAGGGAGATGAGTAGGTAATGTAAAAGGCCTGTGAAGTCATTGTCTTCTATTTCTCTTGAGTTGTATGGGTGGCTAGAGTCCAGAAGGACAACTGTTCATCTGAGACTGGTGTTTCATTATCAAGACTGAAGCCTTCTTTCCTCTTTCAGGTCTTTTATTTAAACATGCCACCATGAGTTAGTCATGGTCCAGACACAGGTGAACATAAGAGCTTGATAGATGACAAGCAGAAATTTGGCATGAGAGTCATCTTGCAGCGTGACTGGGGCAAGGGTTAATCCTTAGACATATAGATGTGAGCATGACATGAGTGAAAAAACACACAGGTGTGAAAGAAGGCCATTAATTTTAGGGTCCTTTGAAAACCTTTGAAAACCTTTGAAAATACAGACAACAAGTATGTTACAGAAATGCCAAATCTCTGATGAGCACCTGATTGTGTAGAATAGTATAAAATGTCTAAAATGGGAGATGAATCCCAGCCATGAAGCTTGGGCATGTGAATCCCAATCTTAGCACTGTAAATAAAAGATCAATTACCTCCTGACAGGCCTATCTTGTTAAGAGTTTTGTGGATATATATAACAGAAATAAATATAAGACTTTAACATGAGAGAGATTATAGTTTTATTAATGGGGTAATAAACCAAGAAAATGAGTAATGTGTTAATATGTTAGTTTGATGTACAGACAAGGTAATAAAAGTTGTTTAGGTAGCCAATGTCCTTAAAAGATATTAGTGCAATCAGATTTTTGATATCATAGTTTTTAATGCAGAAGGTCAAGGTTTTATGGTAATACATTATGTTAATTTAAAAATTAAATTATGAACTGACAGATAAAATAAGGTATCTTGAGTGTATTATGGAGTGCATAACTTTATATAGCTAAGGAGTACTGGCCTTAGGTGTCTTTAGAATCCAACTGCATGTTTGCAGGAGAGGGGAAAACTGAAAGCAGTTTTCCCAAAATAAATTTTCTGATATCTGCCATTGGCCCAGATCCTACCAAGTCAAGGAGGTTTTCAGTATTATAAGAAACTGAAAAGTGCAAATTATTTCTTGATTTTCTCAACAGAGTGGGAAATTGCATCTTGTTTCTTTCTCCTTTCAAAGTACACAGTACTTAATGTCAATCAGTTTAATAACTTCCACTGGAATGTTTAAAGAGGCATACAGGTATATAATGGATGTGGTTTTCATTGTTTTGCACTTAGCAGACAATTGATCTTGTTCTCCTTTGGTGAGAGAATACCCTGCAGTCTTGATGCCAGACACTGCTTTATGGCCATAGTGCAGCTGGGTCCAAGCTTGCCTTAAATTAGGAGCTGGCAGCAGTTTACCAGCAACCATGTGAAGTTCAGCACTAGCAAATAGTCCAGCCGTTGGTCCTGCAGGACTGTTTTCCAAACAAGATTTTAACTGTCACAGCTCTTGTTGTTACAGCTAATTAGTTGAAAATGAATCACTACAGTGGTACTGAACTGGTGTTATTAGGCACCTGTCCTTTTAGGAGGAGATCCCTCTGATCCCTTAACAAGTAGAGAAATTGTATTAGTTCTGTGAAGAACTTCCAGTTGGGAAAAAAGAAAATCCTCTGCACTCTTAGTCTAGTAATTTAGGGAGCTATGAGAGGAATATCCTATGTCAGAGGCTGCAGCAGAGGATGGTTGTTTCTCCCTTTGCTAATACACCCCCCTTTCATGGCACTCTCCCCAGATCACACTCCTACCTCCACACAGCCTTGGCTATCATTGGCATTTCCCCATGCCTTTTGTGCATACCATGATACTCTCCCTCCAGCAATCAGCCCTTTCCCACCAGCCCCTCTGGCACCTGCCACCACCTCCACACAGAACCTCTCAGACACGAGCATTAAGCACGTGGCAAGTATGGCCTTATCCTTCAGCCCATTACCCAGAGAAAGTGGCATTAATTTTACAACTAACAAGTCACATAACTTTGCCATCGCTCTGATGTACAAACACATTATCCTTCCTGAGAAGAGTATGTAGAGCACTGACCCCTTTCATGCTTTACTTGAAAATGACTTGACCTTTTGCTGTCTGTGCTATGCTATTCAAAGTCATAAATATTGTCTTTGTTTCTCTCAACAGAGCAACAACACATCTTCATCTCTGGCTAGGCTTTATATAGAAACAGCATGTATCACCACACCTGGTGCTGAGTCTGGGCTGGTAAGCACAGCATGAGGTTACCACTCACACATGATGGGAGGGAGCAGGCACTGGGCACAGGCTGACACAACACTGCCACATTCTACCAGTGCAGAAAAGCAACAGAGCATGCACAGAAGCCAAAGCTGAGGTGCTACAGCCACTGCTAATTTCATTAACACTTTGGTTAGATACTCAAAAGCTAGGCTGCAGCTGAAGTACATATTTGAAAAACATAATTTGGCTTACAGACCTAAGTAACTTTCAGTAACTATACTGGATGTCTAGACCTGGACTATAAAAGAAAAAGTACCTCAAAAATTTTAGCTTTCTTTGGGCCTACTGTACTGGGTTTTGCCATTTGTTTTCTGAGTTGCCTGTTAGAAATACCAATATTTACCACAGATCATGGGAAAAATGTGACTATATAGGCCATTAGAAGATCATCTATTCTCTTACTTACAGAGGGATTGTGAGTAGGAGTACTTGTATCATTACTGGCAGATGTTTGTCTAATCAAGGCCTCCAAGGATGAGCACCACAACTTTAGCCAATCCATTCCAGTGCTTCAATACCTTTACCATTTTGATTTGGGCTTTTTTAACCTGACATCTAACCTGGATTGTTCTCACTGAAGTTTAGCACTTCTCTCATGTACAGTGAAGTGTATAGCCTTTTGGATCTGATTTGCTTTGATTTTTGTATGAGCAAAACCAAAATACCAGATGAGCTTGTGAAAAGTAGCAAATGCTTTTACATTCCCCATTAATCAGATCTTTGGGGGGAAAAAAAGAGAAGACACTTTTGGCAGCATATAGGAAGTTTTAAATTCTCTCAGATTTTTGTAAAGAAATGTGTTTTCAATCCTTTCATCCCAAAATATGCCCAACTTATAATCAACTCTGTAGAAATTGAACAATGCACAATCTCCACATGGGTAGGTGCTTGTCCACTTTCTCTCCATCTTTAAATGGTGGCAGAGAACACACAGAAAATGTTTTTCATATTTACAGTCATAGCCTTGGGGAAAAAAAAGCCAGTGCAACTTTTGCAGTAACAAAACAGAAATACAAGATGCCATGACAGTTAGGAAAAGGATTATCTCTCTATAGTGACTAAATGGGATCAAGGAAGCATCATGTTATCAGACATGAGATGGATTCCATTCAGTACAATTAAACATTTACCTTTCTTTTCACCCTCATCATTAATATACCTCTCTGCCATGCTGAAATGGCAAGGTTATAAACATGCAATGATAGAGTATCATGAGACACCTGTATCTATCAAAGAAACAGCACAGAAATCAATAACATAGAGGAAGAGAATCCTGGGAATTCTACAAGTGGATGTGGAAAACAGATATCTGCAGGTATACCAACATTCTCGTATCTGTTCTGTAACAGATTGTTTCAACACAGCTGAAGTGTTCCTATTCTTGCTTTTCATCCTAAGCTATACTATAAACAACTATCCAGAGACCTTGTACATGTTCCCATTAAATATTTGGGTTTGTATCTATTGGCAAAATACATTTCTCACCTATCTTCTTATCCTTCTGAAGGCACCTGGTTTTCTTAACTGAGTAAAATAATGTCTGTTATGCAGGAGATATAAACTCTTTCATCTTAGTCATTGACATTAATTGAATACACTGGCTACGAATTACCCACATAAGAAAAAGTACAAGATGATGCATTTGAGAAGGCAACCCAAATACTTGTGACTTATGTCATTCCACAATCAAAAATAAAGACTGAAGCAATGAGAAACTGCCTGTGAACTTCTGTACAGTCATAGTGCAATATTGCAAAATTTAGTTCTTAATATTTCTAAAATGCATGATAAAAAAATACCTTCGATTTTATTACTCTAAAATTGAAAAAACCACACAAATTTTGCACACGGGTGATGTGGTAAAACAGTTAAATTGGATCAGCTCCATTAAAAATATAATAAAATACAAGTTCTTCCTCAAGCTGGAAGTTCAAAGAAGTACCTTTTTTTACATTAACTGAAAATTTCAGAGAAGTATTATTTTGACCCAAAGCATTGAACTTCTTCATTTAAAAAATGAACAATAAAAGAAGTTCCATTTTGTTTGTTGAAAATTTGGAGAACTAAGAGATTTTTATATTGACACTGCAATACAGCAAACCACTAAGAGTGAAATATTATCTGTCTAACCATGTCTTCTGACCCTTCAAACAAAATAACACATAACTAGAAACCAGATAGGAAGATCCAGATTACCTTTTCTGTAGAAGTAAAAATGGTTTCAAGGCTCTACTACATCAGAAAAATACTGTTATCACCCAAGCCTGACTACAGTCTTACTTGGTAAAAATAGAGCTGAATCCTATTGCCAGACATGAATCTTCTGATAGGCAGGTAATTTGAATTCATCCAGATTTTCTGGTAAGTTAAACTTCTGATTCTTCTATATACTTTCTTTTTGCTTCTGTGTGAAAAAAGGAGCATCTTGTGAGATGCAGGCTCTAAAAGAACACAACAGTGTTCAGACAGGTCAGGAAACTGGTAGCTAGTGGGTTTAAGAGGAAAAAGGGGATCACACAAACTTTGGAAGTCCAAAGTGCAGAGTACTATTAACTAACTCTTCCTCTTCCCATTAGGAACAGAGTGAGCTGATGACACTGGCCACTTTCACAATCACAGGTTTACAATCAAAACTTTACAGGAAGTTATGCTGTATATCAAGGATAGAAACAATATATTCCTGTATGTGTATTGAACTTTGTTTTTTAAGGTTATTTGACCTGCAATGTCTGCTCAGTAGCATGAAGAATTAAATGGAAAGTTAATTTTTGTTACCACAGCCTGTTTAAATGTTTGAACAGGCTTAATTCACCTCTTCGCTCAGTTGCACTTTTATAGCCCTTTCCCATCCACTTGTCAACTCTCTGAAAGGTTCCTCTCAGATTGGCCAATGTGAACACAATCAAATCATAAGGGGGGAAAAAAATCAAAAATAAAAAGCTGAACAGAATAAAAGACCTTTCCATCATGCAATTGTGATTTAAATTTGTATGTATCCAAATATTTCCTTTGGTAAAGCTTTTCACAGTCCCCTGTGCAAGGCAGCAATCAGCTGTTAAAAGGAGATAAATGAAAGAATGGAAAATTATAACACATTCTACCAGCATATTGGCTTTAACACAAACTTCAATCATTTTCTGAGGTAATTAGTATTGTGCTGGCCTGCAGGGATCAGGCAAATGAAAAGAGTAAGATTTAATGCTCTATGCAACATACATAAATGCATGCACATCCATACACATGCACACATCCACGGCAAAGGCTTTTTCACAGCTAAAGAGCTTGCTGTAAGAGCTCTAGGTGAATGTGATAAATCTCTTCAGACAAATTTCAAAACTAAAAAGCCATACACCAATCAAATTTATACAGAGGCAAAGCCACTGGTGTCCACACCAGTTCTCAAGGTTCACACAGAAATAAGTGAAATATGAATCTGACTTAAAGTCTTTGCCAAGTTCTCAGGCAACAATACTTTCTTGATTAAGCAACAGGCTATGAAGTACAAGAAGTTATTGTCCAAGCAGCTGGCAGGAGATTGATTAATAATAGCACTAGAAGACATCCGAGACGTGCTAAAAGTTATTGAATTCATTAAGCTAAATTCTGTTGCAACGTGAAATGACTAGGAGTCTTGCCACTGATCACTGCTTAGGCCAGCCTGTCATTATTTCCCATATAAAACAGACAATAAAGCAGTAGCGATAAAAAAAACATTGAAAGCCAAAATTAGACAGAACCTTAGGGAACACACAAGTTGTGAAACCATTTCATTTTAGAAGTTAAGGATGGATAAAAACTCCAATAGCAATCAGAGTAAAAAGCCTTATGCTACAATTCATCAGATACCTTTAACCCCAACACACTATTAGCTAATATAGCAATCTACTCATAACCAATGGGTTTTGTCTTTGCAAACTACTTTTGTTTGTTTTCAGCACACACATGCATGCACACAAAAGCCAAATGAACAAGTCCATGATCCCACAGTTACTAGGAAGTTCTAGTATCCTTTTTGAGTCCATGCACAAAGTAAAATAAAACAACTTTCACTATTGCAATTAAAATATAAAAGTTGGAAAAAGATGTGTAAGCCACAATGTTGTAAGCCATACAGTAAATGATTGCATGTAAATGTTAAGAGAATGCCAGATAAATATTTTAAGAATTCCTACACTTTTAATACCTTTTTCCTCTCCTTCTTTTCCTTATGTTATCATTCTAACTGAAGTCACAAATAGTTCCTAACCCCAAAGCATCTTGTTGGCTTGATGCAGAAAACTTAATGCACTTGTGATTATTATTGTCATGGCCTTGTCACTCAGTTTGTGCCCTATGAAAATTCAGAAGATGAGAGATTAACCTGGACATTGAGAACTTTACCTGCAACCAGGATACCCAGCACATAGAGCTGCAGAGCAAAACACAGGCCATGTTTAATGCAATAAGCTCACGAGACAAAGGCCAAAGAAGAGAAGGGATTTCTTGCCTTCCTGACAATGCTAAAATGAGGAAGATTTTCCCTTCAGCTATTGTTCTGGGGTAATATAGACTGGACATCAGAGATAAAACCGAGAAGTCTCTCCACTGTTATGATGTAAATGCCCTTTTAAGGAATAATGCAAAGAACAGCGGTTGCCCAGACCAGAAGGCAAAGAGTTGGTGTTGTGGCTTGAACAGATCCCCTTGCAGAGATATCTGAGCTCTTAGTAGCCCAGCATAGGTGTGGGAAGCAGTGTGGTCTGCCTAGACAAACAGGCAGGCTGACAAAGCTGGGAAGACAGCTTTTTCAAACGATCGAACTGCATTCGATACCAAAAGGAGTTGCTCAGGGATAGCTCTATATCTGCACACCACTCTCACTGGAAACAGTAGTCAAAAGTGGAGAAAAACCAGTGTGGAGGAGGTGGCAGAAGGCCATCCTGTTCACTTGCAGTATGTGTGACAGCAGCTCTGGAAGGGATTCTCCATGACCAGTGTTACAAGCTCATAGTCCATGCATGTCATTATTCAATATCCAGTACAGGAGCCAGCAAGTGGAGTAGAGGGGGACAAGGAGACTGGGGTTGGAAAGTGCATGAGGGAGAAGAGCCTGGAACTGCTTGGGTGAGGAGATCAGTGGGAGTGATGACAAGGAAGAGAAACCAGATGTTTAACCTGGATCAGCATACATTAGCTGATTCTCAAGACAAGAAGCTGGTGGAAAGGCAGGAAGCTGCACAAGGAGTTTGAAGACTGGGACTGAGAAATGTCATTGAGGAGGATGCAACAGCAGACCAGAGGAGTGACAGCAACTGGATGGGGATGTAGGAAAAAGATAAGAAGGAATGGCTAAGCAAGTGCCTGGCTATAGAAACAGAGCAGGGAAAATGTGAGTTATGACACACATTGCTGTTCTTCCAGTATTTCCTCACATGGGAGCCAACAACTTTGTAATTTATGCATCCTTTTAACCCCCTTGGAGGTCTAGTGAAAAATAAATTCTGCAGAAATGAGGTCAGCTTTGCATTCCTTCCAGGGCTCAGGCTGTTACTAGTTTATTCTTTCCACTGTGCTGTGGATGACCCAGAAGAAAGGACACCTATCCAAGAGTGGAAAGGAGTATCCAGCCTTTGCTGTGTAGGGCTTGGTCATCTTGCAAAGATACTGATGATAAATTCAGTGATTCTAAGAGACAATAAACACGGAAGTATATCTATTCAGTAGTATTTCTCACGTAAAATTCAGACACAGGTGATAAAGAGATTTTGTGTGGAGGATTTTTGTTTGTATTCTTCTCTTTTGCTTCCATTCTTGAAGAAATCTTTGGAAAATAGCAATTTATTCAGAGCCTGTCACAGCTGACAGTCTGCTGCTGTTATCAGGTGATACATCTTATTTTTGTTGAGCTGATCTGACAGACACTTGTAAAGTTTCTCTGCTTTATGTCTCAGCTCCAGAAGACATCCTTACAGAAACAGAGCATTCTATCTATTCCACTTGTGACTAACAGATTATTATTTGTTTCTTATCCCAAACCATTGATATTTGGTGGTCTGTCCTGATCCACACTGCTTACAGTTCTTCCTCCTGTTTGCTAGATGAGATTTTACATTATTAACTTTATATTCCTGCACATAAAACTGACTGGTGAGGCTCTTTGGGACATTGCTGTCAAAATGATTTTTCAATAGAAAGTACTGTTTCTGCAAAATTGTATTTTTTTTTTTTTTTGTAGAGGGGGGAAGTGGAATAAGTGCCCAGCACTTAACCTACTTCAAGGGTCAGGGCAGCTCATAGAATGTGTCACTTCAGAAATGTATATCTGCACCATAGCTCACAGGTCAGACATCACTATGTGGAGCTGTGTAGTAGGAGATGGCAAGGAGACAAAGATGCACAAAAAAGAAGAACTTAGTGATATGCAGATATTTCTGTGAGACTCTGCTGCATCTTCTGGACACGAAGCTTGAGGTGAAAATGTCATTAAAGTGAGACTTCAGTACCTTTTAACAGAAGTTTTCAGAGTGAAGGAAAAGAATCTGTGGTCAGACTTCAAGCCATTTGACCATATTTAAATAGTGGCAATATCTTGCCAGTAAGCCCTGATATATCCAAGGTGTGACAGCTCAAAATGTACTATGCAAACCTGGTCATATAACTTTAAATGAAAGCTGAGCTTTGTCTTAATTACATATCATTTGTGAAGCAGAAAACTTTCACTAGTTACATTTTTAACCTGCTTTATGATTAAATTGAATCCTGAACTTTTTTTTGTACGGCAAATATTATGACTTTGCATATCTGACTTGTATCTAAAACATATTGTGATCCTGATGGTCTCACCCTCCAGAACCCTGGAAGAACTTGTCCTGTCTTATATGCTACAGAGCTTCAAATGGGGTCAAGGATAAACCTGCCAAAACTCTCCACTGCAGCCTAACCTCTGCTGAGTCCCCTCTGACAGCGCTGAAAGTCACAGCAAGAAAGAGAATTACTGACAACCTCCAGGACTTCAGTGCTCTGTGGTAATCAAGTCCCTCATTTCCACCAGTTTAACAGTGCTCAAAGAGCCTTAGTACAAGTGCATAGAGACAGTCAGGAAAGAGCCCATCTACACAGCCAGCCAAGCCCCATGAGAATGGCATGTTCTTTTGTCCTCAGCAGATATTCAAAGGAGATCATCCTAGTTATTTCCTGCCTCCTTATTTCAAATGACAGCTTTTCATAGCAGGGAGGTATTTTTTCATGTTGCATAAGCACAAGGTGTATTCAAGACCCTTTTCCTTGTGCCAGACCAATCCATTCCCCCTCTAAGCTTTCATCCCTGCAGGAGGTCCCGTCAAGCTCAGGCAAAAAATACTGTTTCAAGGAAGTTTGAACAACTGCTTCTCTTTTCTTTTCCTGGGCTGTAGCTCTATTAAACTCACAGGCACATTTTAAATAAATGATCAAAAAATTTTATAGTTAGGTTTCCAAAGCATTAAAGAAGGTAATAAAGTGGCACTGGGACTTCTGTTCATCTGCTTTTGGTAAGATATGGAAACCTAGCTGAAGGTGTCCTTAAGGGTATTTTCTAAGGCTGAGACACCAGAATGTTCTCTTGACACAAACTGAGGAAGGGAAAAGAGAACAGAAACAATGCTGGATCTGCAAGGCAGAACTTCAGATCTAAACAGCTCCTGCAGCATTACAGTGTCTGTCTCTGGAGTCTTCTCTTGGCTTGCCCTGTGTTTCCAAGCAGAGAGTCACATAAAGCTTCTAGTTTTAGGAAATCCATGGCACTAGCAATGCAATCATAGTTTTGCTGGTAAGTATTACTGAGTGGGTTGACAGCTGCCCTTACACCTGCCTCTGCACACACAGACACACACAGGCACAGACAGACAGACACACACACACTCCTGCACTCCTGATGGGCCACATGAAGTAGTGACCACATGCACTATTGCACCCAGCCTAGGCTAAACATAGCAACTAACCTGACTGGCTGAAGAAACAGAATTAACACTAAGGAAAAAGTTACCTGAAGCCAAATACCTGGATTGCAAATGCTACTGAATCTACAGTTTCCCAAGATCTACCAAGACAGAGATTCTTAAAATTGTAGTGCTCCTTCCCTGAGGTTCTTGCACAAGACTCATGCAAATCTTATTCCACAGAGCCATCATTGCCCTGTAATTTAGAAGCAAGTGAAAATCAGCACTTAATCAGATCAGTATGTGTTAGTCAGAAGACATGCACAGTAAGACAACACATTATAAATCCATTTAGTAGAGCACCCTTCAAGATGATTTGCACACTTTCAGAGAATACTGTATTGACAGGAACCTTTACAATACCACTTACAGCTCTATTACATGACATGGATTTTCAACTAGAGTCAGCAGAAATATCACTTAAAAGTACTTCAAACTAGTTCATTATTGACATGATGCCCTGGCTACAATATTCCTATAGATAACCATTGTCATTAGTGGAACTGCTCTGACATTCTTTGATATAACTCTCAAGCACAGTTATCTTCTAATTCAGTAATTTATAGAGCAACACACCTCTTCTATGAGAGATGGGAAGGTAGAAAGACAAAATCTCTCTCTCTCCTGCTTCAATTATTTCATCGCTATGGTTATCCATGGAGATGCTTGGAAAGTTTCTGTAAAGTGGGAAATGTGGATCTATCTCCACAAATTGTGCGTAGGTAGGACACTCACTGAATTTATTAACACTATTTAATAGCAGCATGAGCTCCATTATAACCCCAAGGGGGCATCTTCTGGCTTTACTCTTTCACATGCATTGTGTGGTCCATGTCCTCTACACAGAACAGGGCAGTGCTCCAAAGGGAAGCAAATTTTTCAGGAGCTGAACTGATTCAAATGTACATTTTCCTTCCTAGGAAAGATGGGGTTAGGGCTTTTCCTTTTCACAATCCAATTCCTACAGCTATGTAACTCAGCCAGGTGGAAGGGAGATAGCAAGATGTCTGTACCTTCTAAATCAGATATAAAATGGCCTTTGGTGGCCATAAAGGAATGGGCAACGTCAAGAAGTCCATATGACTGTGTTGTAGGTCATTTTATTATAAGATGCGTTGATCCCCTCATAGATTCTTTGCACAGCTACAACATCCTAATTCTTTATGCTTCACACACTGAAAGCATCCACGTCAGTGCCTAAAGACCAATTGTTTCTGACTAGACTTAGAAAGCCTAAGTCTTCTTCTCACATTTGCTCATGTAAAATACATCATTCCTGAAGGCAAAGGGCCTTTTTTTTCTATGCCAAAATATGCATTACAATTGAATTAGGTCTTAAATTTGAAGCCAGCTAATCCATACACATACCAAGTGTCTAGGAATATCTAAACACATGGAAACAACAAATTGATATTTCAAAATTACAACGCACATTGTCATGACAATACAAGTCAAATTTACTGGAGCAAAAAACAGCACTGAGGGGCACAGAAGGCCCTTATACATCTAATGCAGCCATCAAAACGGTACCTGGCATTTGACCACATGCACAGATGCTTCCTATACTAAATAGGGAAAAATATTATTTAAATCTCTGAATGCGTCTTGGCCAATCTCTTCTTGATTGAACAATCTGCTACATTTTTGCAAATGGAAAGTAAGAATTCTACACCAAGTATCACCAGGAGCTTCTAAACATCCTCACTGTCACATAATGATAACAGTGAACTTCCTCAGTGCCTTCATAGTTACTGCATTTATTTGTCAGTCTGGTCCTCAAAGCCCAAGTTTATCCTGCCAGGAAATAAAGAAGAAAGAATTGAAACAGTTGGTAGGAGAATTATGTGTTCACCATACTCCAGAAGTAAAAAGCAGGAGGGAATAAATAGTTCCTTCTCCTTCCCAATTTGACATATATAATAAAGTGTTTTGATATAGCTCTGTGTGTGCAGCTGTGTTCAATAGAGTGAAGCTCAATCACTGAGACAGGAACCACTGCAGATCACAACTAAAGTGGCTGGCATGTGAAGATCTTAAATGTCAGGGAGAAGGCAGCAGTCAGTCATCAAAAATGAGTAAAACATTCATAGTCTGAATTACATCCTACCCAGTAAGGCTTTGTATCAATTAGGTGGGATTTTTTTTATAAAAAATTACTCTTCTTCCCACAGCAATATGTCAATCATCATCTAAATTTGACTTGGATGACATGGTGGTAGAAACACAGACATCTTCAGAACTGTGTTAACAGTGGGTCAATTGTCCTAACAAAAGTATAATTGCACACAGTGAAGCACAAGCATTAACCCTTAAAGGAAACAGTTTGTGAAGACAGACTTCAGCATCCAATTCATATTAATGTCACTAATTTGCTGATAGAAATCTGTTCTATAAAGAAGGTTTACCTTTTAGTAAGACCTTCAACATTTTTTGACCCACCATGTTTTGTGCATTTGTATTTGCATATGTATCAGCTTGGAAACTAAGTGTCTGTAGCACTTTTACCTCCAGGAGTTCAGTAAATGCAGACTAGGCTGGGTTGGCAGCAAAGTGAGGTCAAAGCAAGTCCACACACACACACACACACACATATATAAATGTATTCCATGTATCAATCAGGGCAATCACTGTTAACCCAAGTGGCCTTCTACTACTGGTTATATCAGTCATGACCCCATCAAATCATGCCGTTGTTAAAACAACTTCTTCAACTGTGATGCTGAAATAGCTTCAGCATCTCCATTACTTGTTTGCTTTAAATCAAAACTGCCTGTAGTTTAAGTGTATGTATCAGTTTTAGGATAGAAATTACTACCTAAAATGTGATGGCCTGCTATAGGTCAGATCAGATTATCATAATGATCCCTTCTGGCCTTAAAAATCTATTACTTTTAATAAAAGTGAATTTAAATCAAACTCTGTCTTGTCTTTATTTTATGCTGCTGCATTAAAATGAATTAGCAGGTTCTGTTATGCAAAGTATTTCAGCACAATCTTACAGAATAACTCCATGAAAGAACACGTCTGTGGACAGGCAGAGAAATGTCCTTCATTTTTAAAATGTTATGCACCTTATAAAATCTCTCTCCCTCCCAGCTTAGGCCTCTGTATTCATAAATCAGTATCCCTAATGCTGCATATATGTACATGAAAGTGCAAATGAAAAAATAATCTGCTACATGAAATTTCCCAGAGGTTTGCAGCTTAGTGGGCAATATATATTGTTTATTCCTACCTGATGACATCATAAGCAGAGAAAGGACACTTCCTCTGAAGCCATGCAAATCTCTCAGACTGTGCATGGATTGATTTACTAAATGCTACAAGGTTCCCAAAATCTTTTGTCTTTGAAGTCAAACAATGGCATATTTCTTAAACTCACAAAAGAGCTACATTCTCTGTTAGAGCAGAACAATAAGGCCAAAGAAATTTCAGGAACAGTTTGTAAGGGATAGTGGAAATATCTCTCAGCATTTTGCCCTTTTCCCCTTTCTCTATGCACAGTTACATCGGATTCAATTATTTGCACTTCCCAGCCCATCATCAATTTTCCATGCCATCTGTAACTCAGCTTTCCCTTCTGCTCTGTCCCATTGTAGATAGCCTAGGTTGAAATAAGAAACCAATACATTCTGTGGTTCTGTCAAACTTTCAAACCCACAGTACTTCGGTGAATTCTAAATTGGTTAACCACGGAATGGACAAAAATCCATTAATGTGTTCATAGTCCTTCTGGTTACAATGCTTCATCTAATCAGTTTTTTAGCAACCCCAGTGACAGCTGTGATGATAGCCACTGTGTAATGAAAGAGCATTAGCAGCGTTTTAAATTTATATTTTTTTCTGCACCAGAGAATTTTTTAATTTAATTTAAATTCTCATTACATAAGGTCTGATTGAAAGTAACAAACCTAAAAGGAAAGAGATCCCATTTAATTGTAGTGCTTGGTTACACTTCATTTTTAAAGGTTGCTTTCACTTTATTTTATATAACTGGGAGGTGGGAGGGAGTGGATGGTGTGACAAATAGTAAGGGGGTTTCATTTAAAATCCCACTCAGCAACTTGATATGTTTCACTACCAGAAAGTGCAAACAGAGAAAGAATTATAAGCTTCATTTATCTTTCTCTTTTTATCAGCTGTGTGTTAAGAAACTCACTTATTCGGAGTGCTGTTGGCTCAACTTCTTTGGGAGCTGGCATATGTTGTATTGCAGTGATTGATCATTGTGTACTGCTGCAGCACTATGACAGGGGGATGACTAGCAAATGAATAAGTGTCTCTGGGAAAGGAAGGCCAAAATATCCCCTAGTTTAAGACTAATTACAATAGTGTTTATAACTGAAGACTCATGAAATATAGTCCAAGAGCATAATGACAAGCAGTCTGGTTGTTACAGATCATGCAGTACTGTCATTAACAAAAAAAGACATAAATCCCAACATCCATATAAAGTGGGTAAAACTGTCTTCATTTTGTAGACAATTCAAGACATAGAGATTAAATAACTCAAGGAATGTGATGCAGCAAGCCAGTGGCAGAGCCAGGAATACAATGCCAGGGTCCTCACTCTACACCAAGTGCTCTTTTCTCTGGGACACTGGCCTAAGATGATAAGAAGGCTCCAACCTGACAGGAATGAAGACATTCCATAAATTCTACTTGCTAGCAGGGTTTGGAGCAGCTTGGCATGTGCATTTCAGTGCAAGAAGTGGTTCACATCAACCCCTGCTCCTGCACCACATCTAATGCAGATGTCATGACCACTTCTTTCATCTCTTTTCATTTTTCAGCTTGATAGTTATCTCTTTAGGGATAATTAAATATAGTTGCACTATACATTTCAAAAGATGAACAACTCATGGCTTTTTCACTGGGACATTGCACAGCCAAACAGCAAAGATACGTTTTCTCCATGTTACTTCTACTACTGTTATACAGCCAATCAGTCTCACTCAGCATTCCTATCTTGTAAGGCAGAATGATGCAAAAAGAAGAATTAGCACTAGTGATCTATTAGTGGAAAGGGAGAAGAAGCAGCAGGAAATGGATTAAAAAGCCTACATCCCTCACCCTTTGTGAGAAGTGAGATGCAAAAATATGAAAAATAATGCATAACTGAACAGATGCATTATTATCTTCATTGAAATATGACATTTCCTCAGGTGAATGGCTTTACTGGTTGATCAAGATTGGCACTTGGCTCTCAACAGTGGCCATTACTGAGTGCTCAATTTATTAAGAGGAAAAAAAGAGAAGACATAATATATATGGCCATTGAGAATTCTCACTGGCATGTGATCATAGTTCACCTGTTTGAGTAAAGGGAGGAACACACTGGTAAATTTTTTCCAGTGCATTTATGTTCAAAAATATGACACTCCAAACTAAGATAATTTTAAGCTCAGGTTCAGATTAAAGTCATCGACAGACTCAGAAGTTGATATAAAAAGGAGATTTTGATATAAACATAGCATCAAAATATGCACAGAGCAGATGCAGAGAAAATCACTGAAGGTGTTGGTGCCCAACTAGTAATCCTGAAGAAAGAAATGTACCAATTGTCCCCATATATCCACAGCACGAGTTTCACAGGCGAATCCTCCAAAAGAAAAGTATTTCCAGTCAGGTTCAGTTTTCCTTCTTGCCATCACAGACGAGAGACAGACAAAGACAACTTGTTTCTGGATGAATTAACTTTGAGCCAGCAGTGAGCCCTTGCGGCCAAGAAGCCAATGGTGTCCTGGTATGCATTAGGAAAAGTGTGGCCAGCAGGTCAAGGGAGGTGATCCTGCCCCTCTACTCTGCACTGCTGGGACCACATCTGGAGCACTGTGTCCAGTTCTGGGGTCCATAGTTCAAGAAAGATAAGGAACTACTGGAGAGTGTCCAGCAGAGGGCTACAAAGATGATTAGGGGACTAGAGCATCTCTCTTATGAGGAGAAGCAGAGAGAGCTGGTCCTGTTTACCTGGGAGGAGGCTAAGAGGGGATCCTAGCATTGTTTACAAATCTCTTAAGGCAGGTGTCAAGTGGGTGGGGCCAGACTCTTTTCAGTGGTGCTCAGTGCACAGGGCAAAGAGTGATGGGCACAAACTGGAACATAGGAAGTCCTATCTGAATATGAGGAAAAGCTTCTTTGCTGTGTGTGTGACTGAGCACCGGAACAGGCTGCCCAGAGAGGTTGGGGAGTCTCTTCCTCTGGGGATATTCAAAACCTGCCTAGGCACTATCCTGTGCCACCTGCTCTAGATGAACCTGCTTTGGCAAGGGGGTTGGACTAGATGATCTCCAGAGGTCACTTCCAACCCCAATGATTCTGTGATTATGTAGAGGTCAGGCTGTGGAAAATGAAGGCCAGGAAACAAAAATTATTTTGATTTAAAAAAACAATACCAGAAAGAGGAAGCTCTTTTCTAAAGGTTATCTCGCTCCCAGAAACAGACTGTTCCAGCTGGACATATTTACCCTCAGATTTTTCAAGACTTTGGACACGGATTGAAATTTTGTGCCATGGTTTGTTTTGATTTCTAACCTGACCAGGAAGCAATTTCAGTAATTTCTTATTTCTTCACATTGCAAAGACCTTCAGCAGCAATGTTTGAACCCATTTTATTTCCTTAATGATATTTACTCTGTCACAGCATCCCAGGGCCAAACCTATCACTTCCCACTGACTTATTAAGGGTGGAGGGGAATGTGGGTCATGTTTCATCAAGTCATCTTGTATAACTTAACTTTTTTTTCTATTTGTGTACACAGAAAAAAAAGAAGTCAGGTTTTGGAGCTGTTAAATTGGATTTTAAATGCTTTGACAGATATTATTACATTTTAAATGGGATTAACCTCTCTCTTCAACCTCTAAAAGTCTTTTAAAATTATTAAATATATTCTACAATACACCAACAACAAACAGTTAGAAAACTTCAGTGCCATAGCTTTAGGCAATGCACAGCTAGACAGGGAGCAGGGAAGAAAAATGGCATGGATAATTATGAAATGCATTAATAGACACAGAGACAAAATTGCCATGCTACATTAAGAAGATGCAAAGGCACGTGGCAGCAAGCTCTGATGCACCAGGTGTAGCATGGGAAAACCAGAAGATTGGTATATCTTCAAGAGCAGAAGCCCCAGGGAAGGAATCAGTTTCTTCTCCCATAAACTTGCATCAAACCCATGGACAGTTGCTGGGAAATTAATCTTTCCTATGAATCCAATTTTTCTCTCTTGCGACAGCGAAGTATGGTCTGTGGAGGCAGATTACAGTTAAGAGTGATCATAAAACAATATTTCTTCTCTGTCAGACAGGGTTTTAAAAGGAGTTTTCCTTACTCATTGAGAGAAGCTGTGGATTTTTAAATTATTTTATGAGGGATGGAGGTTTGTATTTTATGTTTTCTTGTTGTTGCTTTTTTGATGGAAAGCAGTGTACTTCTTCAGAACATCCAACTATTTGTGGGATAGGTCAGCTCCATTGATTTGTGAGAACTTCAGATTTTAGGTCAATGGCCTGAGGACCAAGTGACTTGCCACACTGACAAGAGTTGATTGTTCTATTGTGGTGTGCTCCAAATTCCACATTTGAAATATTCTTGAGAAAACAAATTGGTCAGAACTCATGTATTTATTTCTATGAACTTCAATTTTACATTGGGTTCACTAAAAAAAAAAAAGAAGATATATTGCTGAAAATATCATGCTCAGTCTTCTCATTCATCAAAATATCTTCATTTTCAGTAGCTGCAAGATAAATCTCTGCCCTCACCAACATCCATGTCTCTGCCACAGCTATTTCCAGACAAATTAAAACAAAGCAGGGCAAAGGCTATCACTGCCTTGAAAATCCCTGTCCATGCCTTTCTTTCTGTCTGCTCTTGCTGCTAGAGACAAATGATTTTGAGATCTGTATTTCTTCAAAGCAGGATGAAATTCTCTTCTTAAAAACAATAAAACTGCATAACCTTTAAGGGAAATAAATCCTGAATAAAACCTCTGTGTCACTGCTGTTAACATCCTCTGATTTCTTCATTTGATCTTAAGCTTTGACCTCTCTTTCCTCCTCCTGCCTGAAAAAGCTCCTGGGTTTTTCACACCCTTGCAAGAATGTTTATGCCTGTTTTAAAAATGGCTAGCAGGCTGGCACCAAAAACAAAAACAAACCCCCCCCAAAAAAAACCCCAGAAAAACATAAAACCATCATTTCTGAAATATCCAGGCAACACAGCACAGCACAGTAAATTTCATAGCTACCTTGGTTATTCTGCAGCAACAGTGGCTCTTGGCTTAAGGGACAACCTTCATGGGTGGGTGAATCAGGTGAGAGGCAGCAGCATCTTGCAACTGAAGATCTAGGACTCTGTGCATGCAAACTATACTTCCAGTCAAGAATGTGTTACATTACATATTTTTTTCTAGAACTGGGAAAATAAAATAACTTGTTACCAGTGAGAAGATGCAGTTACTCCACTAGCTCAAAGTGGTAGGAATTAAGCCTGTAATCTACAGTGAGACATTTACACAGGTTTTACAGATATGAGACAATATCAAACATTGCTCAACAAAGGTAGTGAAAAATGAAAACAATTATTTCACACTGTTTGGGGAACCTCTCATCAGAAATTCATCTGCTAATGTTCACATTTCTGTTGGCAGCTTACAACATGATAGGTGTTATGTGGAGTCTATTCATAGCAATCCCTAAAAGAAGCCCAAATTATTGACTTCATAATTCTTTTAACTGCAAAACTGAATTTGTCTCACTTTCAGGCTTTGCAGTAGTGTCTTCTGTGAGAAGTGTTGCATCAGCGTTTAAAATGGTAGGCTTTGAAAATATCTATAGTTGATATAAATAGGGATGAAATAAAATCTTCTGATGAAAGAAAAAGTTCAGGTCATCAAATTAAAAAAAAATAGTGTAGATGAGTGACTATCCAATTTTAAGACTCAATTCCAGTATGGGAATAAAAATTTCAAGTGAAGAGTCATAAGATATTCAGGCATAGCTATTTGTTTTTACAAAAGATGTAAAAAATCTTTCAAGCAGCAGTCTCGTAGAAAAAAATTTGCAAGAGGAAAGATGTCTTCATTTGTAAAATAAATTGTTCATTGTGGATTTTTTCTCCAGATGAAATTTCCATTTTGAATAACTGGTTTCATTCTTTCTCACTCTCCCATGCTCTTTTCCTCTCTCCCTGCAGAAAAGAAAAAAGTTTTCTTCCTCTTCACACAACAAAATATATAAAGACTGTTTATTACCTGACATGTACCAATTTGAAAATGAAACAAAGGAATGTATTTTTTAAATAATAAATTTCCAGTATGTTTACCCCTTGCATAAACAAACAGAGCCAGAGTATGCAAGAAATATTAAAGTTAATTTAAATTGCAAATCTGACCTTATTAAAATGGCTTTGCAGAGAGCTATAAACAAACAGTATGTGAGCTGGTAATGTAGCCAAAATAACAGAACATGTTCTCAACTAGCATTATAATTAAAGCAAAAAAAATATTGTTTTCACAGTTCTGAAAATCTCAGAAGGGGAGGAGAAGTGAAGAAAATGTTTTAAGGATATCTCAGTGTTGGGGGGAGAAAGTGTTTCAGTTGAATTTCTCATTTAAGAATTCTTGTGACATTTACTCTTTCAAACTCAAAATAAATTCTGATGAACAGCTTGAAAACATTATTAAGCACTTACTAATTTAATGTGTTTTGAATACTTTTCTCCTAGAACTACAACAATGCCTCTTAATGTTTGAAGCACAGCCATTAAGATTTACTGCATCTTCTGTGAGAATAAAAATGGAGCAATTAAGACTGTGCTTGTATCTGCAATGGATGTGGAGAGCTAATAAATTTCAGAATTAAAAGCCAACAGATAAGCTGGGCTGCTTTCTTGGTTTATGGAAAATCTATACCTGAAGGTCTATTTAAACCAGTGTATTGTTAGCAAGCAAATTGTTTCCTCTTACTTAGAAAAATAATGCAGGCTGCAGAAGACCAGGAAAATTAGACAGAGCAGAAGTGAAACTCAACAGGATATTTCTACCACCCCAAAAGTCTTACATGATTATAGCTCTTTGGTACAGATGAATGGCTCTTGGTAAGTGTAAAGCAGTACCAGTTCTCTGTGTGCAGGTGTTTTCTGATCACAAATATATCTTTACTCGTGCCCATGTTGCAATGGTTTGTTTGTGCATTAATTTCACTGAAGCTGGTCGAAAATTAACTTACCGTAATGTAAAGTTAGTTACTATTCTGTATTGTCAAGAGTATGTTCTCATTTGGACTCAGTGCATGCAAACAGAAAATAGCCAAGGACAATTTTCCTGTTAGAAAAAGAGTAAACCAAATACTAAAATGGACAGTGATCCTCTAAGCCTATTTTAGGCAGGTGTGCAAAGCAGCTGTTCTCTTTCTTTGAGTAGCTATGTGGGAATTGCTATCTTTTTGTGGGATAGGTTTTGATTGTAAATTGCTTTCCTGTGTAAGTGGAGCAAACAGGGAGAAAACAGCAGTGTACAGAGTCAAGGCACTGCTTCTCATGGCTTCACAAGCACAAAACTTCCTAAAGCTCTGCAGCAAGCAGAAACACATTTTTCTTCAGTATCTAGAGCTGTGCCTGAAAAGGACCATGTAGTCTCTGATGAAAACTTTCAGTCCTTCTTGGTGTAGCAAAAGCATCACAGCAACTCTTTGCAGGGCCTTCTTTCATGTCAGGGTGGTGCCTAGTATGAGTACATATGGGTACTCCTGTCTGCCTCTGGGCTTTGAAACATTTTCTGGATCTCCAGGGAGGAGTTGCATCAGACTTCTCCCTTTCACTGCCTCTGCTTGGGATGAAAATATCAGAATCCTATCCATTTGCAGCAATTTGGCACTTTCTGCATCAGCATGAACTAAGTGCAAATGCAAAACAGGAAATGATGAATCAAAAAACCATAACCAAACTGTTGTAAATCCTGAAAAAAATTATCAGACCTGGTGCAGAGTCTGGATTAGGCTTGTGGCAGGTCTGTTGGCAAAGGAATTCCCACAATTACTTTCATTATGTAATGACAGTAACCAAAGTTGTTTGTGTGGATCATTCTTTTTACAGGGCACTTATTTTGGCTGAAAACATCCCAGCTACAGTCATCAGCTCCATTTACCACCAAATTGGAAAGTGAGCCATTTCCCTTCAAAACAAAGAGGCAGGATAGAGTGAGGAGGCAGATGTGCTAGAAGCTATAGCGTTGTAAAGAAACTATTTTATGTAAGTAAGGTGTTTCTTTTCCCAGGATCCTTCTGGGTTTAAGCTTCAAACCCCCTGTCATCCTCATGCAAATCCTGGAAGCCTGGGTTTATAAGATTCTAGGGATATGACAAATGTGTGTATGCTTTCTCAAGTCCCTCTATACAGAACTTGGATCTATTTCAACTTAGCCTGGAGCCTGATCTCTCAGTGAGATGCTCCAGTTGAATCACGAGCTGCAGAGCACTGGCCTGTAATCAATCCCACCCTGCAGTTTCTCTGGACTATTTTTTGGACCCCTTCATCTACATTCCTTTCTACCTCACCCATAACTGTGCTATGACATGTTGGCCTAAAGGCTATGGGCTATTGGGCTGCACCAAGCTTTTGGCTACTTCTGGCATAAAACCAACAGGAATCTCAGTTTGGTGAGATGCATCATCTATATAAGACTACAGCAAAATCAAACAAGTTACTCAGTGCTAACAGTGAATTCAAATATTTGAGTACCCACTGCGTGACAAAGGAGCTAAGACTCCTGCCTAGACCCTTATGCTATAAAGTCTGCCTGGGTATACCTCCCCATCTGAAAAAGAGCTTTCAATTCCTGTTGGCATCTGGACAAATATAGCCTTCTTTTTAGATGAAGGATAAAGCAAAAAGAATTCTAATTTAGAACAGACACCCCTCTCCCCCCAATCCTTTGACTGAGAAAGGAGAGAGAGGCAGATGCACACCAGTGCCAGAAATGCAGGAATGTGATCCATGTGGGGATAGATCCAGGGACTGGAATGGAGAGGAAATGTAGCAGGAGCCAAATCCTCAGCCAAGAAAGCACTACCTACATCTGCATCATTGTTATGAGAGAAATGCAGCCTAAGAGTGTATTTTCCATACCAGAGCAGATGGAATGAATGATTATTATGGAAGATACTATGTTTTAGAGGATGACATTACTAAGAGAAGCCATCATACATCTTTAGTTCCCTATCCTTCATGTCCTTCGTTGCTACATTACTAGATGCACGTGAAGTAGCCAAGCAGAACCTTTAAACACACACCCAAAATTAATTCCACCTTTTCGAGTGGGGAAAAAAAAAAAAAGAAAAAAGTTAGAGCTGCGGGTATGGCAGATGTGACTATAGGAATCTACATGCATCAACACACATTATGTCACACAAAGAAGGTTCTCAGATACCTTAAACTGATACCAGTATTATCCAGGCAGCTCTGATTACCAGTCTTGGAAGCTGTATGAAGCAGACCACCATATCAGTGCAAATATCTGACTTGCAGTTCAGTTTCCCAATAGATAAAGTTGATCTCATTCTAGACTGGGGATTTTTCACATGGGAAAAAGGGAAGATAGATGTTCCCGGACTGGTAACTTCCATTGATTGTTTCCATTTGTCAGTGTGAAAATCAGTCAAACAGCAACAAAAGATTTCCTTTTCATGGTTTTCCTCCAGCTGAAAAATTACTCCTCCTTCCAAACAGGATGTCCAACAGATTAAAAAACTGTATAAAGTTTCCCTCAGTCACAGATAACATTTATATTGCTAAGTATCAGAGCAGAGAGCCAAACTGTTTTCTGACCTGTTACAGACCATTGAATAGGGGTACACATGTCATGACTAGGGTCATGTGAGTTAGGCTATATGATGATTTTCAGGGAGGTCATGAAGAAAGAAAGAGAAAAATGCTGAAGTCAGGATCTTACAGGTGAGAGACTCCTGAATGGTGATTTCATTTTCAGGCTCCTATTTGTCCCTCTCTTGTATCAGTCTCTTGACTGATTCACGGATTCAAAGTCCTTCTTCAGCTCTGCTGATGGGCTCCCTGCACAACATACACCAGATTTCTGCCCCACCTGCATTTAGATGAGAAAGCTGCCCCACAGCACCCTGTCTGAGAGTCATGGAGAGTTCATAGGTGAAATCACATTGCATAGCTGTGACTGGAGCAAGTTTTATGAGAATAGCAAGTAGGTGAGTAATCGGTCACTTGAAAGAAATACAAGGCAATGGAGAATGCTCCGAGAGATTCAGAATTGCAGTTTAAAGCCATAATTACTTGTGCCCTGGGCACGGAAAATGAATTATTGCCTTCCTATTTGCAGCAGTCTTTTATACATATTAGAAGATCAAACAGCCACACATTAATTTTTTTCCTCACGACCCATGTTTCTCTAGGCTTTTGATTATTCGCATTGCTCTTCTCTTCAATTACATCCACATATTTCTTTGCAAACACACAATTTACAGTAATAATAGTCAGCAGAGGGGATAGTCAAACCCTTCAAACTGAAGAAAGAGAACAGCTCTCAAAAAAGACTGAATTTGCTACTTGGACTATAAGTTTTAAGGTAGAGAACTGTTTCTACTGTTAAGAGGTATATCAATACATAACAGACCTCTCTGGACTTTTTTATAGAGCTATTCTATAAAATCATTCATCTGAAGCAGAGACACACATGAGAACTCTGTAAAGAAGAAGAAAAAAAGATACTTTTACTTAGAGTTAAAAAAAAAGACTGAATTTGCTACTTGGACTATAAGTTTTAAGGTAGAGAACTGTTTCTACTGTTAAGAGGTATATCAATACATAACAGACCTCTCTGGACTTTTTTATAGAGCTATTCTATAAAATCATTCATCTGAAGCAGAGACACACATGAGAACTCTGTAAAGAAGAAGAAAAAAAGATACTTTTACTTAGAGTTAAATTAATAGAATAGAATAGAATAGAATAGAATAGAATAGAATAGAATAGAATAGAATAGAATAGAATAGAATAGAATAGAATAGAAAATAATTTCAGTTGGAAGGGATCTGCAAAAATCATCTAGCCCAACTCTAACCATTTCAGGGCTGAACAAAAGTTAAAGCAAATAAAAGCAAATTGCCCAAATGCCTCTTAAACACTGTCAGGCTTAGGGCACCAAACACCTGAATTAAGGGACCGATGGTACCCATATTTTAGACAGATGATACAAGATTTGTCTGTAAGAAGAAACAACCCCCTAAAGCAATTGATGTCTGCACAGTCCAATGTGAGGGCTCACTACTCTGGAAATAAGGGAACCCATTGCCTGAACCCAAAGTGGCACATACTTGGCATACAGAAGTCCCTGAAGATATGTTTAAATTCTGTCTTTAACTTATAAATCTGTTACCACCTCCTCTATTTTAAACCTTTCCCCACAAGGCACTGACTAGCTTTGAGGCAAGATGAGTGAAACCAGCTGTAAGTTTGACCTGCATACTAACACTGCTTCTGAGATGAAAACACCCCAAGCACTATCAAAACAGACATCTCTGAGCACCTCTCATGGTATGTGCTGTCCATCCTACAAGCTTGTTTGTATTTGCAGAGATCCAGAGGAGTCAAGAAAATGCTGTGTTTCCTCCCCAGTGCTTCCTTCCCTCCTTAGATTTAATAATAATAGTAATTCACTGTGAGCATGTACAAGTACATAGGCTACAAAACCTCTGAATGTTAATCTCTGGAGAGAAGCTTTTGGATGATGTTATAAACTGAACTATATTCTTTATTGTTATTAAGCTACAAATCATCTACCTACATACTCCTTTCCTACTCTCCAGCCTCCTCCTTGCTGCTCCTACACCAGACTGACTGATACCAGAAGTGAAGAACAAAATCAAATTTCCAAAATAAACTCAGAAAGTACATTGCATTGCTGCAAAGCATATTTTTGCAGAGAGCACTCAAAGTGATTTCAAGCACAGGCAAAAGAAACCCAAAACAAACCTAAGTCATGGGAATGAAATGTAAATATTCTTTGCCAGGATATTATATACATGACATGCCAAAATACGAACTGAAAAAATATGCTCAGAAGCAGACACATGGACTGACTGACCTTTTCTCTCTTACTGTATTAGGTAATGATCAGACCAGGAAAAACATCAGGTAACACACAAAGGAAGCATTGCAATATTCACAGCTCTTTGTTTTGTATGTCCTGGGGTTGCCTGAATTCAGTCAGTTATTATCCAGCAAATAGAAGTCAAGAGTTAAAAGCTAAATGATAACATTCTGCCAGTCTATAGCCCACAACAGGTGAAAATATCAACAGAAAGAAAATGTGTCTTTACTGTGAAACCAATTGTCGGTTAATAATAGAACTGGAAATCTATTGAAGCTACAGTACACATATACTACATAGCAGTTAACAAGTGATGCAGATTGTTATGGAAACACATTGTCATTTGGGTGGAAACTCTTAAAAACCCAAGAAAGCAGTTGCAAACAGCAAAAACAGTTATATCCCTGCATCTCAAGAGCTGAAGCAAGTATGAATCCCCCAAGACAATCCTTTGACATCAAAGAAAGGATGTTCACCTGTAAGAGGGAGAGAGGCACAGACCAGTAAGGAGACTTACTGTTGTTTGAGTCGACAAGTACCAGGTAAAGGAGTCCTGATACCTTAAGAGTAGCAAAGCAAAATGTGGCAGTTTGAAGATTCTTTGGGGTAAGAAAAATGCTGGAAGACTGATGGAGATTGACTTAAACAAGTACTAAATATAAGGCAAATAGCATTACTGTTTGATTAATAAAGCAATAGTTCAGGCCCTGATATAAAGCCAAGCTGCCACATGCTCGTTTTGTGGAGAAAATCTGACTTGAATAATAGCCTCAGGGGGCTGGAGGACTAAGTGAGGACTAAGACACTAGGACAGATTGACCCAGAGGGCTGTCTGGCAATGAACCGAGAGAGTCAGCTCAGCTTTGATGGTCAGCAGGAGGGTGAGTAGGACATGATGTTTCTCTTCACAAGGAGTATTCTAAGAAGGTTAGTACTAAGTACTGTTTTAACAGAGGGAGAGTTAACAGGTGTGGATTTGACATTTCTGACTACAGAGCCAGGCAGAGAACCTTCCCTTGGTAGAACCAGTGGGAATTTCAGGCAGTGAGAGCTAAACGTTTCACAAGCCCATCAGGCAAATATTTGAAAGAATAATGACACAATAAATGTGGCATTTTATAGCCTCAGCTAATGAGCAAGCTTCAGCACCTACAGATCTAACATAATTGAAAAGCAGAGCATTACTTAACCTATTTCTCATCAATGTAGGTGTTTCATCCTCAAGGCTCAGTTTAATCTCCTTCTCTCACTTATACCACCTGTGATCTGCCAGGAGTATTTCCCCCTTTGCTAGACTGGTGAATTTTGACTTCTGTAAAAAGCAGGACTGTTAATTGGAATAACTCTCTCTGGGATTTACTTCTGTTCTTTGTTTTGATGGGTAAACACCAAGTCCCACTGCTTTTTCCCCCTCATTTCTGTGGTGATATTAAACACATGCACTGCTTTTATGAGACCTTTCAAAAGTATAAAAAAAATTCATGCAGATTTTGCAGTAGTCCTATTTAGGATAAAAATAGATAAATCAGTAGAATAGGCAGACTAAAGAAGACAAAAGAGCAAGGCATCAGTCTGATACAATACAGTTGCTACAGCTTGACAAGGACTGATGTGCTGTTCACTCCAAATCTCTTCCTCAAGTCTGCATGAGTTGTGGATGCCCAACCTATACTTTTGATTAATCCTACAAATATCTCCTGAATCAAATTTGATCAAGTTTTCAAAGCTCTCAAGATTTCCCTATCACTCTGATATCACAGAGCAGAACAGCTGCTGGCTCTTTTCTCCATTCCTGTAAAAGGGAGCTCAACAACACTCTTGAGAAAAAGAGTCTTGATGTCAAAATCCCAAAAATGAAGAACCCTTTATTAGAGAACCAGATCTTAGCTCTTCAATTACAACTGTTCTAGGACTGTGCAAACCCTGCTCCTCCCTTCCTCAGCCCTTTCCTTCATGGAAATCTCCAGCCAAACCAGAAAACCTAATCTTAATGTTCCCAGCATTGACAGAGGTGGAAAAGAAATTTAGGAAAAATACTATGTTGTTCCTTTTTCTTGATAAAAACATTTTGAGTAGTTTCTGCCACCAGACAAAGATAAGAAAAAGAGGAGAAATCTGATTCTGCATGTCACCCTTACAGTCCTGACTAATAAACACAAAGGTGTCAGTGACTCTCTTACAGGATATTTTTCTCTTGCCCTGCTTAGAGCAAGTTGTGCCTGCCCAGAACTGGTCCCATTGACATGTTTGCAGCTCTAAGCCCATTGCAAAGGCTGAAGGGGTTTAGAAGAAGGAAGAAAGTAATACATGATTTTGAGGAGATTTATGCCTACAGGGGAGTGGTGGCTTAAAGAAACTTATGGTAAACAAAGCCAAACACTGATCTTCTATTTCTTGTCTCTGTAGCAGGAATAGAAGGCTCCACAGGCAGCAGCAGTGCTTACTTGGGAGAGACAAGCAGCAAGGCTGAGAGCCCTTGGCTGTATCTGTGCATTGCAGACAGGGAGCCAGGGCACTCACACGGGAGAGTTAAGAGAGTGACTAACAGATCAGCTGCCCTGGGCTGGAAAAACCTAGTTTTCTCTGCAGAAACCTTGCCTGCAGATTCTATAGCAACAGGATAAGAAGGATGCAGAAGGTGGACATTATTTTTTTCCCTCTAGGCTGAGTCACCTGCTCTGCCATAAAGAGCAAGTGAGATTGTTTCACCCTGTAGTGGGTGGGTTGTTTCTGTAGTTTTGAATAAAGCATCACAAACAATTGAATGCATATTAAAGTTGTAATCCTATTTCTCCATATGAAATACACCCTGCTCACTACATGCATCACTGGAACACAGCCACACCACAGAGGGATAGTAATGACCAAAAGATAGTGTACCAGTAATCCAGAATCAGGGCAGGTAGGCAGGGCACAGTGAACATTGTTACAGGGTTCACACCCTTAGTGTTGCAAAGCCTGACAATGCCTAATCAAGTCCTACAAATCAGCCCTTATTTGCCAAATTTGACAGGCATTTATTGAGGAGGTACCACGCATCCTAACACCTCGTGTACCTTTGGCTGATACATGGGCCAGTCAGAGAAATCTCCAGCTCAGTGGCCTACAGCAACCTGGGTTTCCCTCAGATGTTTCCTGTCCAAGTTCTGGTCAGCTTATGAAGACTGATGAGCTCAGGGTCCCCAGGTGTTGGTGCTGTGGGTGTATTCTGAGAGAATAAAAGGCACTTGGTTTCACCCTCAGATGACCCCATCAGCCGTCACAGGAGGAACTGTGGTTGTGCTGCAGTATACAGGGAAAACCTTTCTATCACTGTCTAGGGAGAAATGACACTCCTGCGAATATACATTGTCATTTTGGGAGGGTGTTTTTCATAATTAATATCATGTGCAAAGAACCCAGCCACTTCATTGAGCAAAGCACACTCTGGAAAGCACACCACCTCAGAGAAGCAATCCCTACAAAAGCCAAGACTAGGAGCAGGAACTATAGTCCCACCTGCAGAACTGAGGAAAAACAGAGTTACTAAGTGTTGTGCAGGAAGGCTATGGCCAAAACCAGCTGCTTTGAGACCTGTCAATCTAACAGCTGAAACACAAGATGCAAGCTCCCTTTGCAAGCTCAGCCCTGACAAACTCTCAGCTTGATTTTAAGCCTTTCATTTCATTTCACCTTTGCTGCTAAAAGTGGCACCAATTCTCCCAGGAGGAGGAAAATATTTCCTTTCCTCTCTGATGTGCCATGGCAATTAACATGGGTATAACTTTTTAGGAAGCTACAGAAATGGAAGGTACTGTAGAAGTTCAAAGTAATATTATTATATGGCTCAGAAAATGATACAATATGCTGACAAAAATTATGCAGTATAGTGCTTAATAAACTTACAGCCAGCATAGTAAAAATTCTGTCAGTAATAAACTCCTTTCCCAGTTGAATGCAGACCTGTGTTGCCAAAAATTATCCCCCTCTTGCAGATCCTATAGCACTCCACCTTCATGCTTGGCAAAATGGTACCCCAATGACATTGGCAGCCATTTTATTTATTATCCACAGTAATGAAAAATACAAATAATTGACCTTGGAATTTTTGGGCTTACTCCTAAATTGACACATTAAAAAAGTAATAAGATAAGATTTTATGCACACTTAGGTGAATGTGTTTGCATCCAAGTGAGTACACCATCAAGCTGTGGACCTACCTGAATCTAATATCTTAGAGGTAACCTTTATTCCCCTTTACATGTCTCTTCCTTGCTGCCCCAGATGTAACTTACACGCTGTCTTATTGCAGAATCATCTGGAAAATCTGTGCTTACATACCTGCCTGGCCTGCAAAGTAACCAACACATCCAGAAGGCTTGAAAATAATACAGAACAACAATGAAGCATCAGTGGATATTTCACAGAATATTCCATGTTGGAAGGGACCCACAAGGATCATGGAATCCAACTCTTGGCCCTGCACAGGACATCCCTGAGAATCACACCATGTGTCTGAAAGCATTGTCCAAACACTCCTTGAACTCTGTCAGAATGGGGCTGTGACCACTTCCCTAGGAAGCATGTTCCAGTGCCCAACCACCCCCTGGGTGAAGAACCTTTTTCTAATACCTAACTTAAACCTACCCTGACACAACTTTATGCCATTCCCTTGGGTCCTGTCACTGGTTGCCAGAGAGAAGAGATCAGTGCCTGTCCCTCCACTTCCCCTCATGAGGAAGTTGTACACAGCAGTGAGGTCTACCCTCAGACTCCTCCAGGTTGAACAGACCAAGTGACCTCAACCTCTCCTCGTATGGCTTCCCCTCAAGGTCCTTCACCATCTTCTTTGCCTTCCTTTGGACACTCTCCAATAGCTTAATATCTTCCTTATATTGTGGTGCCCCAAACTGCACACAGTATTCAAGGTGAGGCTGCACTAGCACAGGGTAGACTGAGGCAATCACTTTCCTTGACTGGCTGGCAATGCTGTGCCTGATATACCCCGGGACACAGTTGGCCCACCTGGCTGCCAGGGCACACTGTTCACTCATATTGAACTTGCCATCAGAGGGCCCTCAGGTCCCTTTCTGCAGCACTACTTTCCAGTCTCTCATTCCCCAGTCTGTACATACATCCAGGGTCTCCCTGTCCTGGGTGCAGAATCCAGCACTCACCTTTGTTAAACTTCACATTTACCATTCAATTTTAAACTTACACTTTGCTCCCTTTTAGAATGATGTCAGCTTTTCCTATTGCTTACAAAAGTAGCCATGAATGATGTATTTGTGCACATGAGTGATTGTGGAGAATAACCATGCCACCAGACATGTCAATGGCCAGTAATATCCATGGGACCATTTTGAAAGGCCTCTGATTTACTTCCTGTTAGGTGTAAATGATCTGGACATTGATTATCTGATCAAAAACATCATCTTGTCCACTCAGCTGTCAGCACTTTCCAAATGGAGAACAACACAGTCAGAGAGTAATTTGTAAATAACAGGGCGAAAGCTGTTCACATAAACAGATCGATGGACAAATGCATAAAGAGAATGGAGGCTATTGACAGATTACTCATAAAAAACAAGTTATTAAAATTCATTAAATGAGCATTACCAGTTTACCAGCTTTAACTATCACACCACAGCAGATGATGGATTTCAGAAGACATGCCTCAGTAGACCGAGCACAACACGTTTGAAGTATTTGAATGCCCATGAACTACAGGTTTGAATCCAGGCATCAGCATAACCTTTTGTCCCTTTATGGATGATAGGCCACATATCACGATGTTTACTGAATGCAGATAAGACTTAGAAAGCAGTCTCCCCTGCTGGGATAATAGCAATCACATATTAGCTTTTCATTAAAGGAGGAGAATTAGTCAACAGTGTCCTTGGCCAATCTTCTCACGTCCAGCATGAGCATGCTCTGTGTGACTCATATCTTTCTTCTCAGTGCAAAGCTGTGGAGAGTGATTTTATATTTTACACATACTACACACTTCTGTTTCTGCATCGTCCCTTGCCTTGTCACACTGGTCTGAAAGC
This sequence comes from Acanthisitta chloris, assembly GCF_000695815.1. Taxonomy (NCBI): domain Eukaryota; kingdom Metazoa; phylum Chordata; class Aves; order Passeriformes; family Acanthisittidae; genus Acanthisitta; species Acanthisitta chloris. Next base: position 44,012 of record NW_008656819.1, on the reverse strand, counting down.
TTAATACTTAGCAAGAAAGCTACCAATTCTATCTTTCCATAACTAACATCACTAATAGAGAAAGAGTTTGTTTGTCATTCCCATCCAAATTGAAAGGTAACAATAAGACAAATTCAGATGAATTCTAAAATACATTTCACAGTCAAAACAAGGAACACACAGAAGTTATGGGGATGGAAGACGGGTAGGGTGGGAGGGGAAGAAGGGAGCCCCTAGGACCCTCTGACACCAGGGGTGGGTTCTCTAGTCTCTACAAACCATTTCTATTTCAAAGGCTTTTGATGCACTGTGATTTCCAGAGAAACTACAGCAGGGTATGACAACAGAGTGCTAGCCACATTCATGGGTGGAACATCCAGGTTTAAGAGAAAGCTGCTGTCTGCAGCATTTGACTCAAACTCAGTGGGATGGATGGTGCTGACCCTACCTGAAACTTGCCAAAGCTGAATGCCAGAGTGTGGCTGGACAAACTGCATCCGTGGGGACTGAAATTCATTCCAGGATACCAACTGTGCAGCTTGAAAGATGCTACCACCAATACTAGATGCTATCACCAATGCTTCGACTATAAATCTTTACCTGCATCCTGCCAAAAGGCTTAAGCATCATCCTGATGAGATTCTTCTTTTTGCATTTGTTATGAGAGGGCACTCATGACTTGGAACTGGTTGCAAGAGAAATTATTGTGTGAAATGCAGAAAGACAGCCGAGTTCCTTCTTGTGCTAAAATTTGTTTATGAATCCTTAAAAAAAAGACACACACGCACAAAAGAAAAAATAAAGGAAGTGCTTTTCCAACACAATAATGTCTCAAGAACAATACAGATTCACCATGCTGTGGGAAACATCTACATTCTTTTGATATATGCACAGTCCTGTTACCCTGTGATATGTCTTCTAAGGATGTGATGACCAAATGCCACAAGGCCTTCTCTGAAATGTAGCATAGACCTAATAAATACATAAATAATCCAACATTTCTTTGACATTTATTGACTTCCCAGGGGCTCATGGAATATGAAAGACTGGAATTTTAAGCAGTGTTGCTTTCTGTAGTTGAAAGGCAAGAGATGGAAGTACTTTGTTTACCCGCAGTCTGAGATGCAAAGAGAATACAAGAAGCTGAAAGTGGGAGGGGAGGAAGTAGCTACTGAGCTTATTCTGAAGCCAGAGATAATGCAGGTGCAGATCTCTCATACAGAGAGCAAAGAGACCATAGCTTAAATCTCATCTGTCAGAGTAAGCTGGGATTGGTGTTTAATATTTGTATTCCATAAAAATCTAAGAATTTAAGGTTGACCACAGTTCAGTACCTTTGCTGAGATTTCTCCCTTGTCCAGTCTATTAAGATATGGATGCTGCTAGAATCACTCAGTGCAGAACCAGGAAAAAGAGTTTTTCTCCCCACTGTTCCCCTCATCCTGCCCCCCATATCAGACAGGGATAAATGTCATTATTTGGGTATTTAGTCTTTCTACAAGATGCTTCAAAGTGTGGTTTATGAAGATATTCAGTTCAGACAAGAAGGAATGTACTGAGGAGGATTTTATGAAGCAAAACTAGCATTATTGGTGATAGCTGGCCCAATATTGTGCTGTTTTCTTAAAATGTATCATGGCTGTAAGCAACACACTGAATTGCAAAACTATAACTGCAAATAGTTTATATGTCTGTGTGTGTACATATCATGAAAGAAGCAGAATGTAAAGACAATGGAATAGCTCAAGCTGCAATTCAGCTATCATGCTTGCAGAGCCTGATTTACTGTTTTTAATAGGGTGTCTTCTCTATGCTGGAGCTGTCTTAAGCATCATTAAAATACTAAAATTTGTTGCCAGCTAAGAACATACATATGTTTTTACAACAGCTCATCTCAAAGACCATAACTCATCTGACAGCAATTGTAAACCAGCACAAGATGAGGCTGAGTTCAGAGTGAAGTCTCATGTATTGCTGCAAAACAGCAATCAACCTCAACATTAGGGGAAAACAGAGTGGCAGTTTAATTTCCAGGAGTAAATCAGGAAGAACAAGGGACCAAATCTTTTTATTCCAACTCGACTGCCAGACTGTGTGCTGCTCTGGTGTGAACCCTTCTTTTCTCTGTCTGAAAAATCCTGATCTGCTCTGGAACCGTGATATATCCTTTTAAAACCAGCATTAGGAAGGGCTGCCCACATCTACCATGAAATATGCATTGGATGCACTGAAGTCAAGCTTGAAGTCACTTGTTTTGGTGCTTTTTGTTGAATCTGAGACAAGGAGACATGTCAGATGCACCAAGTGGATTCAAGAAAGGACCACACTCAAAACATCTCTTTTTAAGTTCTTAAGTTCCTGAAGCAACAAATCCAGGAAAGTTATTAGACCTCTTATGTCACTTTTTCACATTTTTTGTGATCATAATGGATTTTGTGTGGCATCTCAATCTGAATTCCCCTAGAGTTAAAATCCTGGTCTGTATGCAATCAATGGAAGCTCAAAGAAAGAGGTCACTGAAGCTACAGTTTCATTGCAAATGATAAATTCATTCCTTTTTCTTATAACCCTGATGAAAAATATCACTGCCTTGATATCCTTTCCTCTCCCATTCCAAACACAGACACAGGTGACAGGTACCTTTTATCGTGCCCAAGAGGATGCTGCAGCAATGAGATGGCTTGGAAAGTTGCCCATTGGTGGGGGTTTTCTTTGCTCTTGTAGTTTCGAAACATCACAAGGAATGCATTTTTATCCCTTTGCTACCCCATCAGGTACTTTTAACACCATCATTTATTTGTGAGAAACTAATTGTGGTTTCCTCAGTCTCCTCATTTTTCCAGAGACCTGACTGCCTTGAAAGAAGCTAGGAAGAAATCAGAACTATGTTGTCATTGTTGTCTCTGAGTGGAATTCTTCCCCAGAATTTCCCAAGATTAATTTTTGTCACAGGATAGAAATTCCATTTTTCCATGAGAGTTACAAAAAGGTGAATAAATCAAATATGAAAAAGAAGCCTTATCATTACATCCATCCAAATGAAGTTAAATATTCAGCCACACTTTACACAACAGACAAATGCCTCTTGGATGACAGAATCACAGTTCTCTTCCTGAAGAAGTCCCAGTGTCCAAAGCTCAGCTTAAAACTTTTTGTGTGCATAACAACTGATCTTTCATTTCTCAGTTTTTGCAGTGCCATCACCTAACTACTGTCCAAGTTTTAGTATTCCAGTTCTCCAGAGTAAATTCCATTACATGATGCTGACTTTCTATAATGCAAGCTAGTATTTTCAGAGGGGGTGGAATTTTAAAAGACAAGATCTGTAATTCTTGTACTTGTTCTCTGATTTATAATCATACTTTTTCATTTGTGATAGTATTTTTATCAATAGATTTCAGGGCTGGAGAATTGGAATAATGTCACTGGCACACCATTTTACATACAGGGAACCTCAGAATCAAGAAACTGAACAGTGGCTCTACAAAATTTTGACTCTAGCGCTGGTGTCAAGACTGGGCAATTTTTCAGTAATTCACAAACATCCCAATTTCAGGTACACAAGGGTTTCCTTTATTTAGTATTAGAACTCTACCAACGGGCAGATAACACTTCTGTGTTTGGCCTATCACTCCACAGGAGTTAGCAATAGTACTAACAGTTTTAGATTATGGCATTCTGCCCCCTTGGTCTGAAGGTGAAATCCTACCTCCCAAACTTCCTGAATCAGCTGAGTCACCTTCACATCTCTTCACCAAGTGAGTTGCAAGGACAGATTGCCCGAATGAAGCCTAACCAGAAACCTCAATGAAACTGGTCTGCAGAAGGGTTAAGTACCCTCAGCTCCAGATGGACATCATCAAGTTCCCTGTCTTCACTTCCCCTGGGGGTTGGGTCCATTCCCTCGCTTAAAACATCCTAAAACTAGCAGAGGGTTGCTCCTCAGCCAGCTATTGCCAGGAACACTGCGTCACTCCCTTGGTCCAGCGACTGGCACGAGCCCTCCACGTAATGTGGTGTTTTTCACATTGCAGCTGTCAGAAGACTATGCTCTGCCAAGCATTATGTATGGCTCTCTGAGGCATTGGATTATAGCTCTGTTCTGTTACTAGAAGTCCTCCTTATTAACTTTACTGCTCTGTGCTATGTATTACAGTGCAAGGCAGCCCAAGTGCCCACCAGCACTGCAGCACTGGGGCCAAACAGCTGGTTTGTTACTACTGATGGGGAAGCCAGAAACAAGAATCACAGAATCATAGCCAGGTTGGAATAGACCTCAAAGATCATCGAGTCCAACCCTACCATCATTTCTAGACCATGGCACTAAGTGCCACATCCAGTCTCATTTTGAAAACCTCCAGGGATGGCGAATCCACTCTCCGTAAAAAATCTTTTCCATAATATCCAACCTAAACCTCCCCTGGCAGAGCTTGAGTCTGTGCCCTCTTGTCCTGCTGCTGGTTGCCTGGGAGAAGAGACTGACCCACACCTGACTACAACCTCCTTTCAGGGAGTTGTAGAGGGTGATAAGGTCACCCCTGAGCATCCTCTTCTCCAGGCTGAACACCCCCAGCTCCCTCAGCCTTTCCTCATGGCACTTGTGCTCGAGTCCCTTCACCAGCCTTGTTGCTCTAACTGGAGTTCTCACTGGCAACTGGCAAGCACAGATTTACAACAGCAGCTCGTCCAGGCTCTTCCTTCTCTCTCAGGAGCTAAAGGCTCTGTCTTAAGTAAATTCACTCACTAAACAATGCAGAGGGAACTTTTCAAAATTATTCAAAACACAGGCTGCCAAGGTTGCAATGCCTGCACTGGCTACACTAGTATGGTTGTCCTGGTGTTATCCTGCTGACCGAGACAGGACCATATAATTCACCTGCTTGAAAGATACTTGCAAATATCCACTGTCCTCTACAGGCCACAACGTATCTTGGGATCTCTCTTCTACTTTCCTGTATATCCTTTGCTTATCCAAGCACATTTTTGGCAAGCAATTTACCTTCAAAGCATTGTGGGTAAAAGGGAAAACCTGTCAAGGTTCAGTGACCACATTTCAGTCCCTTAGCACCATGTGAAAAGGTTTCTTTGTCCCTTTTGCACAAGAAGCGAAAATTATAGGAAGGAAAGGCAAAATCAAAACCTGAGATGTTACTGAAGATCACTTTCTGTCAGTGCAAACTGCAAGGAAAAGAGCAATGACCCAGCCAGTATAGAGCACCTAAGGGTCTGTAAAAATATCCAACACTCAGAGGAATTTCATAAAGAAAATGGACAAAAAATACACAGGCAGTATTAAGGTTATAAAGCAATACAGAAAATTTCTGTAGTTTTTCAAAGAAGATGTTACCTCTCATTAAAGAGAGGGGCATGACACTCCCACAGAAAACATTATCTTCCTCCTCCGCAGAAATTCACATGAAATACTGGTCATAAGAGCTGCCTAAGACAAATAAGCATTGTGCATTCTCCCCACCACACAAATGATGTATACACTTCTTAGAGAAGCAAACTTCATGGATGCCTTACATAAAAGCAGGACTAAAGAACAGTCCCCTGTTCAGTTTCACATGTCCTCTGGGTATTGCTATAATCTCCATCAAAATCAGAAACATTTCTCACTTTGCTTTCCAGAAGGCAAGGCATAGTGATACATTTTCATGTCAGGACCTTGTATCTTTTTTTTATTTTTTTATTTACACAGTCTTTCAGCTTCCCAGTCCCTACACACATCTGGGTAGGCCCTTTTGGGGCAATGCAAAAGGTACAAAAAGAAAACTGGGGAAGGATTTCCTTGAGCAGGTTTTGCCAGAGAGGCTGAACTGAGACAGCTCATGCTTATGCCCAGCATTGAGCTGCCTGACAGTGGGGGTCTGTGAGGGACAGGGAAGGACATCACCTCAGGAAGCCTGGGGCTTAATCCAGAGTGAAAGCAAATGGCTGGCTATTAACCTACAGCACATAAAGCTTTTGAAAACCTGGCATGAGGGAGTGAATTGCTTTCCTGGTAATCACTGCTCATTTACCTCTCCCATATTTCTGATTATGCTGTTCTGAGACACTTGACAATGGCCAAACCCATCCTCCCTCTCTGCTTTCACACTGTTGACCTCTTTGTTTTCACAAGTTTCTCTACCACCCCAAAGTCAGCCAGTTCCAGTTTCTGACGTGCTCTTTGTGTCCTCCCTTCACACACTTGTCTCCAGACCCCTTTGAGCAAAGAACTGCCTTGTTCAAGGGTAAGCTGCATGACAATTCCTCTGTCAGCGCAAACATGCTGCTTCTTTCTCACACAGTGTCTCCGTCCCTTGCAGCTGCCCAAGCTATATTTTTAAATTTTAGCAGAAAACATGAGCCCCACACCTCAGAAAACCTCAAGGTGGCAGGAAATGACAGTCTTGCAGCTGTACACTGTAAAAAGCTCCTATACACCATTCTCATTTGATGTCTCATCAAGTCTGGGGTTTCGTCCTGTGATCCCATCTGTGCATAAGCACAGCTCCCCCGTACAGCGTGTCAGGAGACCACGTACAGCTGCATGCACCAGTGCACACTCACAGAGAGTCCTTCCAATACTGGGGCTGTGGCAGTCAAAGGCTTTTAGGACATGGGCTTTAGAGGCACAATTATCAGTGAAGAGCAAACTCATTGTGCTCTAAAAATAATCACTGCAGATCCTTTCTTAGCTAGAATACACGAGTTAAAGATTACTGAGACTCACACAAAAGCTATGCCACTGGCAGCAATTGGACATTTGGGGCTTTTTCTTGTTTTAATGACTTTGATCCAGACAAACCACTGCAGGTAATAGATGCTTTACAAAACATTTGGGTTTTTTTATAGGTTAATCTGCTTAAAGGAGATGCAAAATTATTAAAAGAGGAATTAGAATTCCTTGTAAGGGAAGCCTTGGGTTTTGTGCAAAGAATGCCATCCACAGTCTCAACCTTATCTTTCTTCTCAAGTAAAGCTGCCTTCATTCCTTGTTTTTCGTGGCTCAGAGAAGCTGGCCTCAAACCCAGGACAGCGATTTTTTTAGCCATACTTCCACTGCCATCTAGTGCCGCCAACACAGACTGCAAGGGCCTCTTTACAAACTTGTCACAAAAGATAAAAAGTCCTAAGGTTCATGTCAAAGCTCAATTTTTCATTCAGAAACCAATCTTTGTGATACCACTATAGATTTTTTTTTTCTGAGTACAGATCAGACTTGCTGTAATGAGGTGGGTTTTTTTGCAGACTGAAGTATGAGCTACCCCTCCTGCCTGTCTGGGCTGACTGGTGATTTCAAATACGGTGTCAGTCACACTCAGTGAACTGGAATAGCATTGCTGTTTATCTGGTTTTGGTTGGGACTGTGAGACTTTTCACAGGGAATTAGGTCTCCAGAGGAAAAGAAGCAGCTATAGTCAAGCAATAATGTGAGCAGTGTTCATTAGCTTCAGGAAAACAACACTGAGGAAAGGTGACTGCAGATAGAACAGGTGGACTTGGCCTTGTTTTCCTCTCATAAAATTCTGATCTTTTTTCTAGGTATAACTTACATCTTTTTTTTTTCAGTAAAAAGAAATGAGAGAGCCTGGAGATGAGCATTTCTGAGGGCATATTATCGACTCAGGCTTTTATAGATGCATTAACACAACTCCTCCTACCTTGTTAAGTCATGCTAAGTATGCAGGGACTGATAAAACTCCAAGGAGACACTGTGTAAGCTTTACATCACTTCTCTATGTGTTTCTGTACCAAACAAGGCCATTTCCAACCAATCCTACTCATCTTCATTCTACTGGTTCCACTAGAAAGGCAGCTCTGTGAAGCACAGCATGTTGCCTTACCTTTTCCAGAACATTTCCTTGCAGGTAGTGGCAGCTGTTGGTGATGTGCTTATGTTTCAGCTCACTGACTCCATCACTTTTACCTGTTTTTGCTCTACTGTGAGACTGTTGGACTGAAAAACCACAGGACACCAATGTATCACACAGAATCAAGGGAGTTCTTCCCAAAACTTTGTGAACAGACCCAAACTCATAGTATGACTATCACTAGAGGTAGAGCATCAATACTGTTCTATGCAGACATGAAGAATAAAAGAGGGAGCACATTAAGTGGCAGATTCAAAAGGAAATAAAGTCACCCCTCCCAGTCCTCCATCATCACTAATGCAGAGCTGACAACTGCTGAGCAGAGACACATCCACAGTGGCTTCCTCTCAAGGCACTGTCATTTTCCCACTTATACTTTTGACAGGAGGTGACACTGAGCTTTTAATCAGTGTTTTTCCTGCTAACACTTTTGGTCTTTGTAGGAGGGAAGTTAAAGCAGCAGTAGCTCTGTTTCAGGTCCATTAAGCAACAGTGCTCAGTACCACAATATCCTTGTGTTGCATTTGTTTTCTGAGGAAACTGAAGCATGGAGTGAACTTAGGACACCATGTTACGATGTACTCCAGACCTCCATCCACCACTCATTTAAAGCTCTGGTAAGTGGAGTGAATTTAAATGTTAAAAAAAAATCTAGGACTGCACATACTGCTCCATAATCACTTAAAAACTGAAGAGTACATTTTGAAAACTCAATACAGGTTCATAGGTAAATTCATTATATTCTGATTTCAGACCACTGCCCTCAACAGTGATAAACCTAAACAGAGAATCTCCAGATCATCAGAAACATGCAGCATGCAACACACACTTCTCTCATCTGCAGTAGAGGGCACAGGTAATTTACATGGTGCTTAGCTCCTTGCATGCTTAAAGAATTGGGATGTGGTCCACAACCTTTTGAATTGGTAGAAACAGGGATAAAAAGACATTTCAGTTAGACAATGCGAGGATAAAACATCACAGGGAAGAAAATCACCACCACACTTACAATCAGCACATTACTTTGGTGGAAACTAGCAACTTTTTCAGAGAAACTGCCTTCAGAAATGACCTAATATGAATAACAACCCCCAGCAAAAGTCTTCAAAGGCATCTGAGGATATGCTCATCAGGGAGGTTGCTAAACACAGAATTGCTTTAATCAGGTTTTGATGTAATAAAAGCAACACAGCACCCTTTCTGCATCAGGCTTCTTGGGGAAAAATAAAAGAAACATGGTTCAAAGGAAAAGAAAGAAAATGCTTCAGACTATTAACATTCCAATGCCTGATGGTATAATAAAAGTGACCAAAAACCTGCCTGACTTCCAGGAGGTTGAGTTCTACAAAAAAAGTACAAAAGATTGGCAACTACCACTCCCAATTCATCATGTTACACACAAGAAAAACACTCACCTTCAATCCTTAATAATACCATTAAGGATGTTACACACGTAGCCACTCTATGAGATACTGGGGAGTGTGGGGGAGATAAAGGTAGGAAAGAAAAAATACAGATAATGTGTCTAGCAGCTTGGGGGCTAAAGCACCAGAAGAAAGTCAAGATGCCTATAGGGCCTTGCTGATGCCTCCTTGCAGAGCCTGGTTTATAGAAATTCTATTTATTACAAAGATCAGGCTCCAGTGAAAATCTATTCAGTTTCATTAACTGTAGACTATGTGGTGAAATAAAGTGAAGTGATAATATTCAGGTGCAGCACAAAAAAAAAAACAAACATTAGCTGCAATACAGAGCTAAAAAAATTGAATTCTACAAGAGATGAAGATTGTTGCATTTTCACCTAGCCAAGTATTTGATTGGGAAAGGTGACAGATATGTCTAACTATTCACCATTTAAGAACTGCAAAGAGGAAAGGAGAAGGAAACCATGGGATGTAAAGAATATATTTACATAAGGAGAGACTGGAATTTTTGTTGCAGAGATCTAGTAGAACTAACACTTAGGAAAAAAATATTTTCATCTTCCTCACTATAACATTAGAAAAGAGTCTCACACATGGATTCAGTAACACCATAACCAGAAACTACCATTGGTTTGGGAAGTGGGTGTTCATAGTCGCTGTATCTGTATGAAAACATTCATCTAATCAAAGCACTTTGTCTCTCAAGGTAGAATCAGAGGTGTTTCATGAAGGACTCAATCCACCCCACAAGTAAATACTAGAGCTCAATAAAAATGAGATACACTCTGCAGTAGCAACCTTGCTTTTATCATGAATTGGGAAGAAAAGCTGAATGATCTCCCTGTACACCTTACACAGATCATAAACGAAAGCAATGATGCTGTTTGTTTTAAAATTAATAGCAGAATAGCCACCTACAAAGGAGAAGTGGAAGCTCTCCCAGTCTTTTGTCTCAGCACTCAACTAAGGCAGGCCCTAAAAATGTACAACATAAAAAATTCTTATTTGGCAAGGACATGGGCTGAATAATCAACAGGGTATTTTCAGCCTCCTCCTTCTGGTACAGGTTTGCCCTGCTGCATTGAGTGAATTTCCTATAATGCTGGCAAAACAATTTACTTAGGATAAAGTATCAGCAGAGCAGCAAGAAAAAAATGAAGTTGAACCATTAAAGAGCAATCTTAGACTGAACAGGAAATAGGCAGCTTATGCCAGAGACATTGTGCATCCCAGTGCAGCTTTATAGACCTCTGCACGGAGACATGAGCATGCACCTCGCTTCAGCACAAAACCTGCCTGATCTCCTGCCAGTAAACACTACCATTTATTGTTCCCTGTACAAGAGTGATCACATCACAAGGGAATATGGACATCCTTAATAGGATTTGCTGTTCATCATTGCCATCTGCTCTTTCAAACAGCTCTGTTAATGCTGTGCAATTAAGCTAAGACGCAACAGAGTCACTCCTGCGTGATCTTGGATTGGCCAACGTACGTGAAGCTTCTGAAGAGCTTGGAAGCAGGGAGGCAGTAACAGAGAAATATTTTCCCTTTTCTTACAGCTCTGCTGCCATGCTCACAGGGAAGAAATCTTCTGCAACCAGAGGCAGGACTGAGTCACACATCACAGACATGCCTTTCAGCTCCATAACCTGTTCTCATGTTTTCTAACCTTTTCTAAATCCTACTGTTCTTGGGAAATGGCAGTGTCTGTAATTACCTAAACAGCATTTGTCTGTTTATTCTCTATAGGCACTCAAATTATTTTTCACGGAAAACAGTAAGGAAGATGGTTGTATTTCCCAGCAGGAACTGAACAAAGGAAGTCAAGCTAAACCTAGACTCTTCTTTGCTTTTCCCTGTACTATTTGGGAACACGTGTGCAGAGTGTATCTTGGGGGATTTTTGCTGGTGGCAGTGGTGGCTTTTTCTTAATAGCCATTTTGGTGTTATCTCCTCTGTCTTAGACCATGAAGGATCTCCAGTCCATGGCTGCACAACATTAACCAATGTACTATATTCAGTTTCCTCTTACAAACCCTCAAGTTAATACTATACTGAGCCATCCTCCAATACTGTACTGCATGCTGAAGTGTATCTATGAGCACAGTAAAAACAAAAATTACTGTTTTTCTGCTCTAAGTGAAGTTTAAACTCAGTCATGTACACTTGATACCAACAGAAAAGGCACTTAAAAAAGAATAAACACTCCAACAAATACTTTTAGGATACTTTAATCTCTGCTTTCCAGTGATATGTCTAGGTTTAGCCTGGGCTGTACAAAAGTAAAAGAGAGATTTAACGCACTAGTTGCAGTTACTAGGAGCCCCTGAAGAAACTGATGTTTGAGTTGTGTCACTTCCTAACTTCATCCAAGTAAAATTCCTTGAGAGGAAAAATACTGCTTCACAGTTGTTTGTCTTAGCCACTCTGAAAACCACACAGAAGTATCTTGGCACACAGGGAAAGCTTGGCAACACTGCTGCAACACACATTTCCTCCTGCTCAATTACTAGTAGGTGGGTTTGTTTTTTTTAGAAAACAAGTTCTAGGAATACCATCTTTATTGTTTCAATGTCACTTGAGCATAAATGGAAGGAACATAGCTTCACAAACACAAAAAAAATCTAACCCTTACCTAAGATATATTTTTTTTAAAAAAAGATAATTTGCGTTTTCTATTTTTCAGCAAGCCCTGACATTAATTGGTAGATATTTTGTCTCATGAAGTATCAAAGTACAATATTAGCAAAACTCTAAAAAAGACTACCTGATGATTCTGCTACAATTCTAGCAAATCTTTCAAGATTATGGATTTTTTTACAGCCTCCCTCTCTGTCACTCCCAGAATGCGCTAGGCTTGTATGAGTGTAGTACTTACAAGGGGTTTAAAAATAAAAGAAAAAAACACCAAAAAACTAAAACATCAAAGTGAGGATAATAAAGACTCCAAACACTGTCCCTCTTTGACCATACTGTTAAATCAAAGACAACAAAAACCATGGGGGCTATTTTCAGAATACACACACCCCTCCAGAAATTGGACTCTGGATATAAATTTCAGGTAAGCCAATGAAAATTTATTAAGTGAAAGCAACCAACCTGCTGCTACCATGCAATAAAATTCATTCAATAAGGAAAGAGCAAACCACTACCACTCCAAATCAAATCCAGAAGTAGACATTTATTTTTGATACAGTGATACAAGGAGGTGGCTGCAAAAGGAACCATCACCAGTAGCCCAAATTAATAGTCTCCTGTAATCTTCAAGCAAAGGAGTTTTGCAGGGACTTAAAATTCCCAAGAACTTCTCATGTCTAACCTCAAAGGTGGGGTGGCAGAGAAGGGACACAATTGATTCTGATGCAGTGTTTGGGTAGGTGGTAGCACATATCAAGTTACTGGTAGACAGTATTTCCAGGGCAATTGCACAGTAATTCGTATCTACTGGCATGATGGCCTGGAAAATATGACTAGCTCTACAAATTTCTCCCCTTCTTGTAAAGTTGAACACTTCAGTTTAGTTAAAGAAAAAAAAAAAACAAACACTTGAAGGGATATTTATAGTAAAGAATCCTCATTTAAACTTTAAAAGCACATCTGTTTCCATACCTAGAAACTGACTTTCAGCTAAATCTCCTAAGACCTTAGTACTCAGCAGTTTTGCACCACTGGTCCTCAAATATAATTTAATTCCCTTCACTAAAAGCAAAAAAACCCACAAAAAAGCCCCACAAAAAAGTGAGATGTGTATTGAGTGCTATAAAAGAATCATTTTGTCAACAGCACAAGTCCTAATGCATATGGATTTTGAGATACTTGTTAATGAGGACTGGTTGGCTATTCAGAGTGTCAGAAAAACTCTTCCACCCCAATTAAGTTAACACCAAGCATATTTATCAGTAATCACAATGGAAAAACTGTCAGCTTTCTTACTGAAGAAAACCAAGACCCATTTACAAAAGCATTTTGCACAAATAAAGGGGCTTTAAGTGTTTTATTTGTCCATTTGGAATGATTAGTATTTATAATCAACAACATAAATCCACCCCTCGGCGAAAGACCTGACAGCTTGTTATTGCCAAACATATTACAGTCTGCTGAAGGGTGAAGAATTACAGACATATAAAGATGAATAACATTATATCACCATTAAATCACTTACCCTGTTCATAACACTTTAATCTTCTAACATTGCAAATTAAGATTAAAAAAAAATAAATCAACATTTCCAGTGATAAAATACATTGTGTTTAGTACACAATATAACAGTACAGTTTATTACACTAGTGCATTAAAGGGTAAAAAAATGGACAGCTTCTTTGGAATAACTGCATCATTGCTGATCTCTCTCTTACACAAGCACTGCTTGCAGCCACAGAAGCTACCAGGAAGTCTCTAAGAAGTATCCTACAAGGAAATTAATCACAGCTAAAATAAAGCTATTCTGAGATATTATACTCATATTACTTGAATATGAGGACCTAAAATTAGATTCCTTCACATCTGGAGTGACCAGTGACATCCCTTATGAAATCAAGCAAGTAGTGAACAGATCTGCATCCATACTTCAACCAGCAAATGAAACTGAAGTGGAAAAACGGTTTTCATTTTTCACCCAGTTAAGTAATCAGTTACTTAACATTTGGAAGCCTTCTATGAGAGCTTTCAAGTTTACTGGTTTGAACCAATTTATAATGTTACTAGCATGTAGGAAATTTGCGTGTATGAATGACATCAACAAGCTAAGTTCTGCTATCTTTTCATCTATTTCAGCTCTCAGAGGTAGATTAGCAGTAAAGCACATCCTGCACTGCCTGATGAGCCATAAGGTACATTTCCATACAACTGAAAATGGGATCTATTTTAGGGCTGGCAATGAAAGTTGGAAGAAGTAATCAGGAAGAAGTAATCAAATGCACTTCGAGTACTGTAATGTCTAGTCACAGACTGTAGCAGAAAAACAGACAAAACATCTTTTTTTTTTTTTACTATAGAAAACCTAGATACTTTATCCAAATGAAATTTGAGAACAACAGACCTACAAAAGTATAGAGCCACTGGCTCATAAGGCTTACTGGCATTTAATTCCTTCTTTCACAGTGAAAGGAATGGACATAATCGTGGAAGTGTTAAAAAATGCAGCAGCTTAAGATGCATCTGTCTTCTGTTAACTTCTAAAGTTATCTTAAAAGTCAGATGGTAAGTTAAGATGTTGGTATTAAAAGACATTAAATCCATGAATTTGTGTTCATCATTACCTTGAACTAAAATTTACCCCCAAAAATCAAAGGGAAAAAAATCCCATAGCAATCAGGGGATAAAGTTACAGTCATGTTGATATCTCTCAAATAAACCTTTAACAAATAAGAAGGACAGAATTCAGATTCTCTGCCAACAGATCAGTCACAGCACAGTGTTAAGCTCTGCTCCAAGTCTGGATTGGCTCTTATTCAAAGTAATATGAGAACTGGATTCTCCAAACGTGAAAGCCACCTCAGCTTGCTTCAACGTGGAAGTTGTCAAACTGTGCAAATTCAAAGGAGCGAGTTCCAAGAGCAGCCCAGCCATTACTTGGTTTAGAAACGGTGACATTCTCCCAGAGTAGATAACCATTTAACAGTCCTGAGGCAGAATTGCCCTGTCAAAAAAAGGAAGATGTTAGCTTTGTAAAATCCAGTGACTGTGTTGACACTGAGCCTACTCACATGGGAGACAAGACAAAGCAGAAAGATGTCAAGTCAACTTTCAACTACATTTCACACATTTTTCATGCAGAGGTGCTTCTAAATATTGCATAGGATCCTCCAGTGTCTATCAGCTCTGTGAAACAGACCTAATGCCTTTACAGTGAATATATAAAAGGCTCATCTTCCCCAAGTCACAGCTTTGCTAACTCAGTGTAGAATCTGAAATGTAAACTGGTTTTCCTCTTCCACTTGTAACCACTCAAAACAGCCCAACTGTTTTAAGGGCATATGATACATCTGGCACTGATTCTGCAGAATTAGACAGAAGTCAAAAGTAAAGAAAGATGTAATTTAGTCATTAAGATGAGAGGAAGAGGAGAGAGCAGAATTTTCAAGTATAATCCAAGCCACTTCAAGCCATTTAAATTAAAAACAGTTTCAGGAAAAATTACAATTTATTTTGCCTACGTTCCACTAAACTGTATTTAGAAAAAAAAACCCCAACTTCAGTTTAGTTATACTTCTTAATCTGAAAGACAATTATAGGCACAGGTAAAAGTATCTATAAAACACTACCTATACACTGTCTATAAAAATGTCTATAAAGAATGCTGTTCAAGGAGTCAGTTTGAATTCTTTAAAGAGGTTTCTGCACTTCTGTCATTACATCAAAAGTATATTTGTTACAAAATAGTTTGACAGCACAGATGGAAGTTTGTAACATCATAATTTTAAAATTACAATCACTGTTATGTGTTTTAAGTGATTTAAGTTCATCCTCAGTAACACATTCAGGTTAACAAATATCTTGGCCCGTTTTACAGATGGCAATCACTGTCTAAGTGTAGGTGTGTACCAAAGCCAAAACTAAATTACATCCATCCAGTGAATGGCTCAGGTACAAGAGTCACCTTTGTCTCCAAATGTGATAGCACAAGAGACAAATAGCACCTAATATTCAATGGCATTTTAGCATGAGGGACTCAGCACATAATTTTAAAAGAGTTAGCTTCAGTAGTAGGTTTCCCCAGCTAGAATTCAAGCTTCCCCAAACTTCAGGCCATGTTTCAGTTGCAAAGGTTACAGGGAATTAGGCATTCAGAAGAAGAACTTTAAACCTTTTAGACTTCCTCATTGAGTGACTATGGTCAAAAGAGGTTGAGTGGGGAGGAAACTAAAATATGTAGACAAGCTTCTCATTAACTGTAGCCCATTTACACAGCAACACTGTGCTCATGCTATTTCAGCACAATAAAGAAGGATGGCAGCTCATCTGAGTTCCCCAGTCCTTTAATAGCTCCACAGATAAGGCTTTAGCCTGCAAACAGAACTGGTGGGGAGATAGATTTTTGAAACAGGGTAGTTTAGTGGATTATTGACTGTCTTCAGAACAGGAAGTCAGGTCATGATCTTTTCATTAGATTAGACAAGAGGTTTCCTTCTCTGACCCTCCTACCTCCAGCTTTCAATTCATCTTTCCCTTTATTTTCCATACCCTCTGCAGTTTCTCAAACATCTCTAAAAATACAGGCAGCAGAATTTGGTATGGTATTAAATACTGGTTTAAAACAGCAGATATTATTTATGTTTTCAATAGGGTACACTAATGCAAGTAGACCATCAATAGTATAGCACAGTTTTGTCTAAACCATTTAGGACAGGCAGTTCCACAAGTGGTTTTCTAGCTTTTTGCAAATGGCCTTACCTGAATGCTGAGAGTAAGTGTGTGCCATGCATGATCCCGGACACCAGAAAGTCCTTTCATTAATATTTCTTCTCCAGCTGCAAAACATGCTTAAGGTTAGCCAAGTGTTACTTCAGCCCTTTGCTGAAATTGATAAATACCAAGCCAGCAAAAGGAAAACAATATCTGTTTTTCAGTGTTCAGAACTGACATTTTACCAATTTCAATTGCAGTGTGGAAGACTATACATTATCAGTGCATTCTCCCGTTCTGCCAGGACTGGATTTCCACTGAGATTTCCAATGCTCTTGGCAATTTGGCATGAGATAAAGATTCACTCTATTCAGAGTATGAGCTCACGAAGCATGACAGTAGCTATTGTTCTACTTGTTCTATAGATCTCCTTGTTTATGTACTGTCTGAAACAAGCACAGGGTTGGATTTGCCACATCATCGTATTGTATAATTCTAGTCAAAATTTAAGCTAAGCAAAAATTGGGTATGACTGACACCTCTAAGGAAGACCTGAAAAACATTAAGTGCTACAAGTCTTCAATTATTCAGTAGGTAATTTTAGCTGCAAGATAATTGAACATTCAGGGTCCCTTCTAGAAAAATATAAAGATGATGAAAATAGCTATACAGAAAAAAATTATCATATTGTGTAAGAGGAGTCTCAGTCTAAAATAATGAGGTGGTTAATCAAAATCCACTCATTTCACCTAGGAAAAATTATTTTTGACAGCCAGCCTGAGAAACTAATTGGGTAATGTGGCTACGTCTTATTAAAAATAACTACTGGAGTTGATCCTAAACACAACTATGTGTTATACAGCTGAAACTGAAGTTTGGATGGAGTTAGACCAGGGAGCACTGGTATGTTAAAAGGAGCTGTGTAAAACCTTCTTTACACTACCTGCAATGGTGAAAAAGGAAAGGAACACAGACACACAAAATATCATATGATATTTTATATCATATCATACTGTAGATCTAGAAGCTACATTTGACTCATCAGAAACTATTGAAATTTTTCATTTATATTTCTGAAGTGATAGGAAGTGCATTTGCAAAAGAAATCCTGCCACTATTTCAAAGCAAATTGAAAGGAACTTTTAGCTATTGATGAAGAATTATGACATACACTCTATCATGTGCCTGTCAAGTGCTCTATAGATGAACACATATGAATGTAAGCATCATAAGCAGAACATGCTCTCACCCCATTGAGACTAACACTAGGACACATCATTTCAGTAAACAGTAAGCTACCTATCATCATCACCTAAGCCAGATGTATGTACAGTGACTTGCACTGTTCTATAAAACAGGCCACTGCATTTCTATCAGGATTACTTTTTATGTGCAGTTTAAGACTACAAATCAAGTCTGTCAAGTAATATTGTATTAGAGTATTTCTGAAAAGCAAAATAATTTACATTTGCTAGTGTAAAATAGGTTTTGTCAGCAGAAAAAAATCCAGAAGAAGCTGATAGTGAGAAGTGGGCCAGCCAGTAGCCTTCAGGTGCTTTCTCCACATCAAAATGTGGCCACCATTAATTAAATTCATAGTGATGACAACTGAACTACAAAATCTGAATGTTAGCCATTTTTATCAAGGTTATCAAAACATCATGTCCATATGTCAGCATCCACTTTAGCAAAGAGTTGCTTACCTAGGTCACCAGTGACTCTGTAGGTGCCATCTGCAAAAACCCAGAAGAAAACTCCTTTGGTACGTCGAACATAGATCCCACCATTGTCAACTCTTCCTGCAATAAACACGCCCCCATCACGTTGTTTTTCTATGTAGATGTCACAAGTGACTGTCATGTTGACCCTATAAGACAAGTTTAGTGTTTCAACAAGGAAGGAATCAACTTTTTTTTTGAAGAGGCAGTAGGTAGAAGAGTATTCCCTATATAGCACAGCGATGCTTTTAGAGAAAGATTTAACAATCCTAACGTGGGAGAAGCACAGAACTTGTCTAGACTCATTTCCCACATGTGAGTCCACAGATTTTTGTAGGCAGGGCAACTGTCAGAAACCAATAGCAAAACAAAGTCTATTGCCAGCAAGTTTCACTGAATTATTAAAACAATAACAAACAAACAAGCCAACAACAAACAAACACAAACCCACACAAACAAAACCAGAAAAACTGGCAGAATGGCTATTTTAAAGAATATATGAAAAGAATTTAAGCTAGACTTCTAAGTAGAACAAAATGTTTTAAGCATGAAATTTATCATTGCTTTTAATAACAATTAGTTAACAGGTTCTTTCCCATAAGCTTTAAAATTTTAAACAAACATTATTCTAAAATATGCTGATTGATTCCAAATTACCACCATTACAGCTCCTAGGAAGAACTGCAATTGTAACCACACTCTCATCAATGCAGTAAACCTCAGTTACCTTTACCCAGAGATAAAACTGTTTGTTGAATCAAATCCAGGCAATTCTAGGAACTGCTCAGAAGATGGCAGTCTGCAACGGATACAACTGAATTATCAGTGAAATAGTCTGGGAGTTATGAGTTTGATTGAATTGCTAATTATCAAGCAAGACAACTCAAAATTATATAATTTAAAATTAATCTGGTTTTTTGGTCCCATTTAAAAAATATTGAAACTTGGGAGACACTTTGAATTGGGACTTGCACTTGGTCTTTCTAGTACACCAACCCAGATTCATTATTCTGAAAAGTTAGCTTGAACAAATATGCCCAGCAAGACACAAGGAAAAACAACTCCAAGACAGTACAGCGGTGCACCAAGCAACTTAGAGATGTGGTGGACCCCTCATCCTAAGAGTCATTGAGACAGACACAGCTGATCTCTTAGAGTTGGCCCCAAGCAGGGCTCAATGGCTTTTCAAAGTCCTTAACTCATCATTTCTTCATGTCCACAGAGAATCTGAATGCAAAAGCTCTGTGTCCAAGAGAAATGAGGCTTGAGACAGATTAACTGATCATAACTCACTCTGCTAAGGAGAACATTTCCCCAGATGTTGCTAGAAAATAGTATTTACATACCACTGAAAATTTCCTATGACACTGATGGTCTGGTCTGCATCAGAAACCCAAGTGACAGGACGCTGAACCACCACCTGGCGGAGTGTGAACACATGATCTCCCGGGTCAGAGGCATTGACAAAGTATTCAAATACACCTGTCTGATCTGCAAAATTTGGGGCTTCACTGAAAGGCGGATTACCTGTTCAGAAAACAAAATACATATCAACACCAAAACTTTCTTCCTGTGTACTCGTTTTCAATTCTGCTGCAGAATTTTTACTTACTATATCAAAGCAGGGTCTCCAAAACTAAAGTTTTAAAGCAGACACCAATTTTTGCAAACACGTGAACAAAGTAACTTTCCTCCCTACCTTCCTTCACTTAACTAGTTCACTACAGTTATAAGCTATACCATTTACATCAAGAATTAACTGATAGTGGCCAACCAGTTAAGACATAGAATTAAATACACCTCATTGCAAGTGAAGTATACAGGTGTAACTTGTAGGAGAAACAGGTATGAATAAACAAGAGAAAAAACCACCTTCAGACTACTTCATGTAAAGGATTAAAATAAAAAAAAAACAACTTACTGCCTTTCTACAGATTATATCTGTGTGTGAACTAAGTTTTTGGATAAGAGAATTCTGACTTACGTATATTGAAATCATCTTTGTAGTTTGAAGGAAAAGGCTGAGATGGAGGTGGCTCTGGGCAACAACATTTCTGTCCTGTCTTGAGTGTGGTTAAAGTGTAGACTTCATCCACATTTAGATCTAAAGAAAATTTGCCCCTCCGCACCTGGAATTGAAGAAAGTTCAAGCTGCAAAATTTAAACAATTAAATGACAAAATACACAAGTTCTTCAATTAAAGAAAATCTAAAGTTCTGATTTTAAGCAAAAATCCTGTCTTCTTGCCTTAGCATTTAATATCTGAGTTATTTTGAAAACTCCTTTCCCCCAAATTCTTTATTACCTCCACATAAGCTTGTATATAGCTAGCAAAACTGTAGTCAAGTGATCTTAATAAGACATACCCTAAATATACAGCTCAAGAATGAAAGTTGAGGAGTTTCAGCAAAGGGGGAAGATGCACCTGAAATTGCAGAGAGACTGTAGCTAAAACTGATTGACTTACCTTTATAGGACGGAGTTTCTGGAAAAGACTGGAGTTTCCAGAATCAAAACCAAGTCTAGAATGCCACACTTGAAGGGTTTCCACCATATACTATAATGAAACATAATATACAATTTAAAACATAACAGCAAAATAAACAACCTTGAATATTCACCTTGAGAAGTACCAGTCCTCTAAGGGTGTGTAATTTTAAAGCTGTCAATCACATTAGAGACCATGACTCTATTCAGCTGTCATTACATATGCCTTATATTTTTATAGACTATACATCAATAAGGCATTGTCCTAACATGCAATAATGTTGCTTATAAACACAGACAGCATTGCAATCACACATGGCATCTTTAGCTTCTGTATTACCAACAACAGTGCCCCTTTGATACAAGCTCTCTGCCTGGGAGTACCTAGACCGAAATAATCTGCTAATTTCACTTTAACGAGGCTTTCAGTTTAGTCGCCAGTTCTCTGATATTTATTTTTGAGCAGAGCATTTCACTTACAGATCTCCAAACGTCTGCAGTATTATAGCATATCAACTACATTATTTACAGATTTTAATCATCTCCAATCCTTACAATTTTTTTTCAGTTAACCCCATCAACAACAAAGCAAGCAACCTACAGTTTGGTTTGGATAAGCCAACTGATACTTCCCCCAAAGTGAATCAGAACTGACACTCAACTCCCTTTCCTAAGCAAACCATTTAATTTTCAAAAGTATTGTTCAAACTATCTCCTCCTAAAAGAAACTAATGCTGCCAAAAATCCAATTCCAAAGAAGTAAACACTTTCAACTCCTGGAAAGGAATCATCCAAATCAACTAGCAAAGATTCACTCCAGTTTATGCTGTGAAAGTATTGTTCACATTTCAGATAGAAATTTAGTTTAGCAAGATTAAAAAAGAGAAGAAACAAACTAACAACTAGGAGATTCTCTCCACAGGATGCAACAACTTAACCTACAATCAACTACAGTTATTTCCTGGAAGAGAGCTGATAACAACTAGAAAGTTCATGGCCATGCTGGCCAGTCAACCTATGGCAGCATGTCCAAGTACCCAGCCTTGGCATAAATTCTAAAACAGAATCCAATCACATTTCTGTTTGGGGGATTTTTTTTCTTCAATATATAGATGATTAGACTGGGAGGCAGAAATTCTATGAATTCAATTATGACATTGCACCTCATGATATAAACAGAACTAGAATGCTTAAAAGTTTGCCAAGTGTGTAACAACCTCTGGTATTTGAGCCTGTTTGTTTCTTGCTAACCTGTGATACTGTCTTGCACGTATTTGATTATGGATAGCAATTCATTTTACAAAGCTGATCAAATGTATTCAAGACCTACTTACAAATGACCCTTTGAGGGTGAAAGTTGCTCTCTGAGGTGTGACACTGAAAAGAGGCAGTGGAGGCCTGATACACCGAGAGTGGTTATGAGTCTGAAGAAAAAAAAATTAACAGAAGGAACATACATTACTGGAATGCATCACATGCCAATGTTCATAAAAACATACAGCAAAGAATTGAAATTAAAAAAACAATAATTTATTTCACTGTCATTTTAATGGTAACTGCAATTACATTAATTTAATAATTTTATTTTGAATACTGATTTTTATAAAGCACATGATTTAACTTCTTCCCAGAGTGTGACATCAAATTAAAGCTAACGTGTGATAAGATAAAGATGATATCTACATTGGTCTCCAGGAAGATTCAACTAGCTGTTCAAAGTTTACAGGACCTCTAGTGGACTGACTAAGAAAGCTACAAGCATCAAAGAACATTACAGATACTGAACTACACAAATCAAGACAGGTTCTTCATAACAAAACATTTCCTTTAACTTTTGTAGTCCATTGGAATCGCTGCTGCACGTACCATAGTTTCAATGATGATGGTAAGGTTCCCTAGGCCATCTGTCAGAGCTACAAAACTGCCACCTCCTTCTAAGCGTCCATCCACTTGCAAGTATGACCAGCCTGGCTGAGTAAATTGTGTTGTGTGTGCTGAAACAAAAAGCATAAACATCAGAATACAACAAGTAAGACTTAACAAAAAAAAATACCATTTGTACACTTAATTAAAATCCTCTCTCATACATGCTTACACAACAAAATCTTGATTTGGGGAAGAAAGCAATGGAACTTCCAAAACAAATTCTAGCTATACAAAATGGAAGATTACAGAATTATATGAGGGCACAATTAAAAATTTCAAGTCTGTGGCAGACAAAACAGTTAAAATTATAGTAATTATTTAGACAGAAAGAAGTAACTATTACACCACTATATAAAGTAATCATGAATATGCATTTTGAATATTCAGAGTTCAGATTTACCAAAATCTCTATTCTTTAAACAAATATTTGAGCCAGAGAGAGCACAGGTGGGCACCTCTATGAGGACTAACTGAAGAAGTAAGGTTTTCAGCATATAAGAGAGAATATCAAAGAAGAATATGACCTGGATCATGAAAGTCCTGAGCAACATGGACACAAGAAAAATTGCTCAGCTGTTCTGAACTGTTCATGGGACAGTATGACCATTTTTCTTTTAATGCTCTTACATATATAGGTAACTAGCAGAAGAGCAAAAATTAAAGCATTTGTCTTGTTCCTCCTTCACGGCACTGCATATGCAACTTGCTCTACTGAACTGTGGCAAAGACAGTAAAATATTACAGAAGGACTACAGAGTAGCCAGTGAATCCATGTGTCCATAGACACTAAGTGAGCAAGCTTCCCTTTCCCCGAGCACAAGGAAATGCTGATTTACACAAGCCAAGAATCACAAGCAGGACAAAAATACAGATATTCTTTGTTCCATTTTCTCAAGTTGAGAAGTACCAAATGGAATTAGTACATCTCAAAGATTAAAAAAAGAAGAGAGAAAGGAAACAGGACAGCACACTAACCTCTATGGGCACAGCAGATCAAAATATATTAATAGTAACAGCTACAAAAGCCGTAGCTTATTCATTTCTGCTACTTCTAAAGGTCAAGGATTAAGACTTTCCCTTGCTATTAGATCTTTCTGCTTTTTATTGAAAGGAGCTTTTTTCCTTCTTCAGTCCACAAAACCTTCCACAAATCCACCTTAATTTGGTACAAAAAATAATACACACAAAAACACTAAATAACTAAAGGCCTTGGAAAATACAGTCATGTTGGGTGCAAGATCACCAAAAACTTTGCACTGCAAAATTTTTACCTGTAATCCAGATAGGAGCTTCAACTTTATAGTGGCCACTCCACGGCTCTTGTGCTGTCATTAATCCACATCGACCAAAGGGCAAGTCTTCATAATAACTAGCCACCAAGTTCCATGCAATTGTTCTGGAAGAAAACCAGGTTGGTTTGCTCCATTCATATGGATAATATCAGATTAATTTAGTACAGTAATTCACTACTCTTTTCTCTAGCATATGATGAAAATACTTAGGGGAGAGAATATCTTTCCAGATAAAGGAGAAAAAACCCAAAACACACAGGAGAGGAAAATAAAATAAATCAACTTCCAGTGTTGAGAACTTCTTCCAAAACTGATAATACATTCTCTGGCTACATCACCATTAAAGATGCACATTAAAGGAAATATGTGCTGCGGGTTAAAACTCCATTTGTTTAGGGATTTTTCCTGTTTTGAAGGGAAAAAAAATTGTTAGCAAAGTTTACAGCTTTTCCTGGGGTGTTGCTTTTTGGTTTGGTTTTTTTTTTTTGATTGTTTGGTTGTTACTGTGGGTGGTAGTAGGTTTATTGGGTGGAGTTTTTTGGGGGAGTGGCTAAGTACCCTGAAAAAATACAGCCTTTCTTTTTCCATATAAATACCAGACAAAAAAACCAACTTTGGGCAGCCATCCTCCAGGAGTTGTTGCTATTTCAAGAGGATGTCAGGCTACTGACAAGGTTCATCACTTCCAGTACTTTGATTTGGTCTTCACTGAAAATCTTTTGCAAGAGCTTAAGACCTGTGGGCTTAAGTTTAAGTGTGTGGGCTTGAGTATAAGCTTAAGTACAGAAAACCAACTTATCAGAGAAGTTATGTAGAAGGCAAAACCTGGCAAGCTCCTTTATTGTACATAGGTGAGTGCAACAGCCTCATTCTAAAGTCACTGCTATAGGTCTATCACATTATACATGCACTTCAGAAGAGATCCTGGAATTCAACAAAAATATGCTCATAAAACAAACAACTCTTGAGTTGCAAAGTCAACTTGCTCGCGTCAAGCCTGTTCTGCTGATTTCAAACTTAGAAAGAAATGTAGCGAACTCAAGTTCAAAGGAAACAAGCTTAGAAAGATAGATAAGGAAAGACAAAGATAAGCTGCCTTTCATCTATTTTCAATATAAAAGCCAAGATAACTTCAATATTGGCTATCTAGACTTGGAACTATTCTGCAATAATTTAGAAACAGAATACATATGCCTGGCTTTCAGGCTGCTAAACAAGTGGGGCATGTATAATCAGAAAGGACTTGCTAAAACAGAAAAGCAATGGGAAAAGAAGGACCCCAAATTAAGACATTAAAGCATGTAAGAGTCAAGAGGCAACCAGAATGATCAGGAATTCACATAGGAAATGGTCATGTGTTAGAAAATTTCAGCTTGCATACTTTATTCTACTTGAATTCAGACTGACGGTGGGGTGAGTATCATTTCACCTGCTTTCTTACCACAGCAGGTGATGGTGTTATATAGCACTTTAAATACTTCTTACACACAAAGTTGTGAAAGTGAGCAACACTGCACAACACTCACGAGGTCATGTTTCCATTCACATAGTTTTGGTTCAGGATCCGAGCCCAGCAGCCTGCACCTACTTCATCATTGAAAGTACTGTAATCTTCTGAAGCCCACAGTTTCTTCTCAGTTAATATGGCATTTTGTACTGTTTTTGTGCCAGGATAGTGAGCCCTACACAATATTTTAAAAAAAAAAAAGCACTTAGTACAAAGAGAAAAATCAAAGTTTGGACGTACATACAGCAGCAATGATACACCTCCTTCAAACTGAAAATGAAAAACAAAGTTTCTTTGCAATACTACAAGTGGAATAGATAAAAAATGATCAATGGGGAGCTATAACACTCTGGAACTTACTGTATTTGCAGTAGAAGATTACTTCTTCTCATAGATGCCAGCATATAAGTAAACTTAGATTAATAGAGAAATAATAGAGAAAATACTCGCTAACTCATACTATCTTAAACAAAGCCATAAATAATTGCAAAATCAACAGTAAGATACAGTACTAGCCATTATTTTAAAAACTCAGCTGCATGAATGTCCTACAACCTTGGCTGACTTTATAGACCTTTTTTAATAAACTCAGGTTTCAAAAAAGCATGCTAGTTGGACTACAGAAGTTACAGAGTTTTAAACTGAAATAGTTGAAACATATAATGAAAGTTCATTTTCTTTTCAAGATCTTCCTTAGTGTGAGGAGAGATGTCTTCTCCCAGTGGAGACTATTGATTATACTCAATCACAACAGGGATTCACTGTGCCAGGCTGTCTGAGTGAAATAAAACCTTCCAAGTTGCTTGCAGAAAAAAGGGTCATGGTTTTCCCCTCACTTACACATTCATTGAACACACTAAATACCTATGCTAAAATGAAACTATCAGCACTAGGAAGGCAAGCATAAATATTTGCTTTACTATTAGCCTGAAAATTGAAAGATTTACACATTTGTGGCAGGGACAAAAAAAGCCACCAGATTTTCTAGGCTGACTGTCAGGGCTTTTTTCCCTCTACAGGACAATGGGCCATTTGCCAGCATTCTGGTCCTTCATACAATGCTCCACGAATGGTAATATAACCCACAGCAGAAATCTTAGCTACATTCTTCTCTGCTTTACAGATTACTGTCTATTTCCCCATTTGCTTGGAAATATAAGTATTATCTCAGTACCAAGCAAAGGTTTTTACAATGGCATAAAGTGCACAGCTTGCAAAAACAAGGCAGGGAAGGAATAATTTGTCTTTCTACACTTCATACCCTGAAAAGCCATTTCTTAATATTACATGCCAACACCCCTGCCAAATAAAAGCTGAAATACTCAAGGGAGTATTTAATCTCCCTGTTAAGATGGCCCTGAATCAGAGCAGGGAAAGTTAAGCAACTACAGCTTCCTTAGGCAGTGTAAAATCAGTTGAGCTTCATTCACACATGATCCAAGACTCCAGTTGTGAAAAACTGTCAGGATACTGTTTGTTGTTACAAATGGGGGGAGGGATTGATTGCAGGGACAGATGACCCTGACTGCCTATCTGTATTTGGAGAAAAAGCCTTCACTTCTATACCTCCTATGGGTCAGATATGAAAAGATGAATGAAAGATTCAAGTGGAATCAAGGAACTGCCACATTTGAAGCACATGATTGGGTCAGGCAAGTGTATGGCACCTAATAAGTAAAATTTAGAGTTACCGTAAAAAGAAACATTAATGAGCAAGTCTTACACACATTTCCATTCAGCCATCAAGTCAGTAATCAATTTAGTCTACTACAATTATATTTGCATCATATGACAAAACCCAGAACTAGTAAAACAAGCCTGCTGGATGCATGCTTTCCAAACACAACCTTCCCATCAAAACAAAATGGGCACTAAGAATCAAGACATTATTGTAACTCAAAGAAGAATCACAGGCCAAATAAATTTTTGGACCACAAGTATTTCACTAACAGACCAGTGGAAGTCAGTAATACAAGGCTGTATACAAAGCTGTAAAGCTAAAGCACTTTTTGCATATCAACTACAACCACCAAAACAACCCTCAGAATAAACAGGGCTGTCCAAGAAACCTTCAATTCATCAAAAGTGCAACCACACCCAATAGAAATCTTCAACATGATAGAAGACTCATGATTCAAATGAAAGGGTTGAGGCTGTCACCAGGACAATACCTGTGTGATTTGATGTGGGTTAGTAAGAACAATTATACTATCAATCCTTTCCTTGCTGGTAAGGGTAGAGAGAAGTAAAGCTTTGGCTGTGTTAGTTATAAATAAGATGAAGACAAGCTATAAACAAACCACCAAGAAAGAAAAACAGAGAGAACCCCCTACCCAATCACATCGACCACTCCATGGAGTTCAGAGTCAATCAGCAAGACAAAGGAAATGGGCTCCCACAGTCTATCGCTGGCTATGATCCTCACCTGCTCCAGACCACGCTTATCCAATGTGTATCTCAACAGCTTGGGGAAAAAAAAGGAGAGCAAAGAACAGAGAGAAGGGACAAATAAAAAAACTGTTTTTCAAATTGTCAAAATTTTATATTGGGAAAGGCAGCATCTTCTTCAGCACTATTTGAACATAGCTAAAAAAAACATTATGTTCCGATTCTTGTTTTTACAACTTGGACAACAACTGTTGCACCAGACAAAATGTACTAGATTGTCAAGCACAAAGTGTCTTCAAAGAAGGACATCTTCTTGCTCTACCACACCAAATCCCAAAGTACATCACAAAAGGAAAAATTAAAAACATTTGGTGCTTCTTCACTTACAGACACAAAACTGCAGATAAAGACAAAGTATATCACATTTCATGCAAGATACTCTATTTGCAGATCAGCCACTTAAATGTTACAATACTGACAGTTAAGCTACAAGGACCACAGAGGGCAAGGACAACTGGAGTACAATTTATAAACCTTGTGAAAGCACAGTAAACATTTAATTAAGAACAGGAGTTGACTCCCCTATTTTTCCTGCTAATGAACTATTTTAGTTTAACAGTGAAGCAACACAGATGAGATGAGCACATAAGCAACAAAAGAAATGAGAAAAACCCCACACAGGTACACACCTCATTACTCAAGAGTGTTTTATTTCAAGCTTTAAAATTGCAACTTCTGTACACTTCCCTAGAGACATTTTAAGGCCTTGAAAACCAACGAAACAAATCTAAAATACCATATAACACCAAGTCTAACATGTCATTTCTGGAAATCCAGAGGTCCCCTAAACAGTGTTTGCTGTACTTCTAAATTCACAGAATATCAAAATGCCTAACTATCTTCAAATCATTCTGTGTACTTCCACCAGATATAATCTTCTGTAACAAGGCACACTATCTATAGAAAACAGTGCTGCAGAATTTTTATTCCTCAGATCAGAATCTAAACTAGTTTACATGCAGTCTGCCAGCAGCCTCAAACATCAAGATTTCCTCCCCCGAAGCAACAAGAACTTCAGCTAACACAATGTTACTCTTACTAACATTACTAACGGTATACTTAGACATCATACTTTCCCATTTACACCCTGTATTAGAATAAGGTAGTATTTGGCTTGCAGACTTATACATAAAAAGGCTGAAGTATTTAGGAATTGGGGGAGGCTCCTGATGACTAGAGAAAAATAGTTTTAATGTCTATCTTCAAGAAGGAGGATCTGAAAAACTACAGAGCCATCAATCTAGCCAGAATCCCCAGGAAGGTTACAGAGGAAGTCTGCCTGACAGCCACGTCGAAGCACTAGAAGGGTACAAGGATGACTGGAAACGGCACCATGATTTTACCAAGGGCAACTCATGCCTGACAAACACTATTGCTTTCTACACGATGCTTACCTACATGGGCAAGGTGAAATCAGTGGATGTCATATACCTTGACTTCAGCAAAGCCTTCCACCCAAGTGGATACAAAAGCACAGTCAGGGAGCAGATTGGTAGCAATATTCCCATAGGACCAACACCGTTTGATGTGTCTAGTAAAACTTGCTTTGCTCGCAGACATAGGTTTTGCTTTCTCTGTTAGCTGCCTCTAACTTCACTCACAAGTTTTTTCACTTCCACCCTTCAGATTCTCACCACATCCCTAAATGGGGATATCCCTTAAATCTACGTCAGATATCCTTCAGATTGCAAATGTTACTTTAGGCTGGGATAAAGCTCCATGGGTAAAAATTAATGTGAAAAAGAAAGGGAAGTAAACCAGAAAAGTAAATTAAACACAAAGAAAGGGAAAAGTCAGTTACTTTTTGTAGATAGATGCCAAATAAATCACTTCAATTATCTTGATAATTTCTAAATAAAACAATATAAAATTAATCCCTGGTTTCCATTCCACACTAAAAGAACTAAGAAAAAGTTAGAGAGGGTTATACTTGGAAAGAGATTACAGAAAATTATACAGAAAAGGATTTCTGAGAAAAAAATTTAACACTGTTTAGGAAAACAGATTGACTATCAAATTTTGTAAACAACTAGACATGCTTATCTAAGAGACATACAGATACAGTGTACTTTTAGCAACTTTCTGAACCTGAACATTTGAAGGACAGACACCCAAATCCTATTATCTTTTACTAGGTCAGCAGAAACTCTGGTAGTTGGTGTCTTAAAGTCAGCATTGGCTGAGAAACATAGCGTTCTCATGGTGTGCAAACCTTAATTTCTCGATAGATAATCACACCACTGCACAGGAAATCCTACCTCTTCATTTTTTGTGATCAGTTGGGGTTGGGGAAAATCTGTATGACACTTGAGAAAAACCTCAGACGAAAAGATCTTTCATCTTAACAAACAACTAAAACATCCGTGATTCTCAAGGCACAAACAAAAACAGGTACTTGCAGCCTTGATTCTGTCAAGCTGTTAAAGAAATAACCATACACACTCTGTATTCATTCTGCAAGTTGCACTGGCACAGAAATCATTACTAAAACATTTCCAAATGCACTGCAACTTGCTGAGGTGCATGTCTTACCTAACTTAAGAAAGTTGTAGGGTTTTAAACCAAATGAGTGACTCAATGCTGACATTATAATTGGTGTTTCTCAGGCAGCCACTTCCAGGTGATCAGCGTTTACAAGCTCAACACATATGAAAGCAGTTTCTTAAAAAATCCCTGCTTAGCTGATGTGCTATAACCATTGAGCCATGCATTGATTTGAATGATGAGCATATCACACTCCCTTACATACAGAGGACAAATGGTACACTAGTGACCACAAGAATGTTCTTAGCACAGTGAGGTTATCAACAGAGATAAACAAGTTAACAAATGTAACACAAGTGAACAATTTATACCAGCATAGGTAATTTCCACTGGGAACATGTTGTAATTTTTAAATAACAATTTATAGTTTTGCAAAATCAGAGATTACTAAGGAACAAAGAGCAGTAGAGTAAGTGTTGAGCCAGTTGACTGAAGCAAGGTAGTAAGAAAGTGTATTATGGAACCAGAGTGAAGGCAATCAATCAAGTTCACATTTGTTGGAGTTGTATCAATGGGCATTCCTAGCTGCCAAAACTCAGATAGGTTGTATTAGTTTACAAACTTGGGATGTTTGCTTTTACTTCTATCTTAATGTCTCTGTGTGTGCTTCTAATATTATCTGTCATCAGATATAAGCAAGAAACAGAACCTTCTAGCTTTAGGATATGACCAGGAAAATCTCAAGCATGTAACAGAGAATGCTGCAAGCACAGAAGGTCCCAGGCTGGTAAGTTCCAGTGTGAAAGTTCATATATTATAGATATAAATTGCAGACCAAGAATTCAGCCCTAAAGTTTTTCTGACTTTGAAGATGCACATGCAGATTAGTTAGAAGTTTCCTGTCACTCACTAGAGCTAAGAAGCCTAAAACATAGCTCCTAAATGAACACTTGAAAGAAATGATGGAAGAGGGGTAAGGTCACCTTACACATGCACTAAACTGAAAGAAGAGTAGAAGACAAGAAAGAATAATCCGTCACCACTATACATGATGATGAAAAAAATGGGAACAGCTAGGAACTATGAAATAAGAGTATATGACTTTTCAAAATGGAGATGAAGACTTACAGAAATGAAGCAATAAGCAATATTTAAAACTCCTCCCTTCACCCACACTTACCCGACTACCTCAACAGCATCATTAAGATATGGATCAACTATCATCTCATTTGAAATGTTCCAATCTCCATCCGCAGCGATGATGCCAATGTTCCTTAGACCCAGTCTGTCCAAAGAATGTCGAAGCACCTTAGTAACAGATAACACCACTTAAAGTACAGCCTTCACCAATGAGGCAACATGAAAATTTAAGACTGAAACAATTTCAGAACTGTAGGAGTCATCACTGGAAGCATTTGTCTTCAGACCAAGACAGATAAGAAAAGTTCTCACTTCTCAAACAAGAGCCCTAATGGCAACAAAGACAAAGGATAAGTGTTTTTAAAACTGAAGGGTTATCTATGACATTCAGACAGTCATTACACAAAAATGGGCTTCTCATCACTTGGATTACTTTTGACACGCCAGGCCCATACATATACTCCACTTGGACACTCTCTACATACTGACTCCACCGCAGGCACATAATTCAATACACATGAGTAATGGAGTTATCATAAAGTCAGTCATGTTAAGCTGATTAAAAATGTCAACTGGCTGAAATGTGGAAGTGGACATACCTCCACAAGTGATCAGAAGTGAAAGTTAACCTGGTCCTAGAAAAGTATATTGAGAAAATGAGGATTTAAGTTTTAAAATAGAAAAGACCTTGTAATCATGCAGTTCTCTATAAGAACAGAAAACTCTGCCAAACATCTGTCCTGTTTAAGTGAAGAGCACCTAAACATTCTTTTCACAGTCCATTTTACTGAACAAAAAAAAAAAATCCTTGATGTTTTAAGTGTTCGATATTTAAGTTTACCCACAACTTGGCTCTCATGTCTTACTAATTTTCAGGAATGTAATGAATAAAACTGGAATTGCATATTACACCAAAACTGAGGGCAATTACTTTGAATTCAAGCACGCCAGCAGAAAAGAATTCCTATTCTATCTTGCCAGCTTCTCCTTACTGTTTCACTGTTGAAGATGAAAAGACTCTCACATTTGTCTGTGGAACTCCTTAGGTAAAATATACCTACACAAAACATACCCAGCTCTAACAGTTAAGAAGGACCAGACCTATAGAGGGCTGGTATTATACAAGTATGTTTTATCTGAAGACTCAATTTAAAAAAAAATAAAATGAAAAAATATATTTTAGAAAAGTATTTTCAGCAGATTGGACATACAGCTGCATCTGAAAAAACCCACATCAGTCCACAATCTAAAATGCATTTTCCAATCTTAGATATAAAGGAATGATGTCCTATAGGGTGTCTGTATGTATGCACGTGCAAAAAAGATTTTTCCAACCATTCAGATCAGAAGGCATGAATCCTTAAATAAAATCTTGTAATAGCCCTCTAGCAATGTGAAGGAGGATAGGGAGAATGTCTGTTTTTTGTGTAGACCAGTAAGGACAGAAATCAAAGTCCAAGTGTTTATGACAATAAAAGCCTAGATCAAAAGGACATGAAACTTATTAAGAAGTAGCAATGAAATTCCATTCAGTTGTTTGAAGCTTTGAAGCATAAAGTTTACCAGAAGAAAAATTCATAACAGTAGAAGATCCTTGCAATTTAAAGCTTTCTAGCTAGCTAGACATTCAAGAAAAATGCCTAACCATATAGACAGCTCAGAAGAGCAAAATGACTAGAACAGTTGCAGAACCCCCATGCTGAAATATAAGTACTAAGGGCACAGAACTGCAGACACTTAAAATGTACTCCACAGTAACATATCCAAATGGTTCCCCCACACCTAGTATTTACATTTATATACAGTTATTCCTTAAATTTTAGGGTTAAAGATGCCAGTATTTAAAAGTATAATTAGAACAACAGGATCTTCTTGAACAAGAATTTATATGCATTAGAATCCTCATTTCTTTATCCTTTCTTTTTTTTTCTACTTAATAAGAAACATAACTAGTGCCTTAGTGGATGATGTAACTAAAATAACTTCTTACAAGTAAAAATTTAGCCAGATAAATAAGAGCTTATCTATGTCATGAATTCATCAGACTTTACAGAAAATGTCTGGTGCCCAGCAGCACAATTCAGTAAGTTGACCTCTTTTGAAACCACAGATTGCAAATAGAACTATCACACTGATAAGAGTGCCACGTGACACTGCAGAGTGTAAGAGAATGATAGAACAGATGTTAAATAAAACACCTTGCATCAGTTAACATACAGTGGAGGGAAGGCTGAAACTTTACAGCAAATATTTGAGTGATTTTAAGATCAAGTTTTAAACTAAATATTTAGTTCTAAAAGCCAGAAACTCAGTCCAAATTCAACAGCATTTGAAAAGCTAACAAGCAGAATGCTGCACCTAGATTCAACACTTCCTTCTCCACATTCATTCTCCCCAGACTAGGAAGCCAAGACAGATGAGGAAGACTCCAGATGACAAGACATAGGGCTGGGGTTGTTCAGCCTGGAGAAAAGAAGCCTCTGGGGAGATCTTGTAGCAACTTTCAATACCTAAAGGGAGCCTACAAGAAAGCTGAAAAGGGACCTTTCACAAGGGCATGGAGTGATAGGACAAGGGGAAATGGCTTCAAAGAGAAAGAAGGTAGGGTTAGATTAGATATAAGGAAGATATTCTTGCCTATGAGGGTGATGAGGCACTGGAACAAATAGCCTAGAAAAGCTGTGGATGTCCCATGCCTGGAAATGTTCAAGGCCAGGTTGGAAGAGGCCCTGAGCAACCTGGTCTAGTGGAAGGTGTCCCTGCCCATGGCAGGGGGGTTGGAACTAGAAGATCTTTAAGGTCCCTTCCAAACCAAGCCATTCTGTGATTCTGTAACTCTCACGTCCTTTCAAGAAGAGGTAATGCTATTGCTTCTTACTCTCGAAGCAACAACAAGGAAAGAAACAAAGCAAAAACTCATACTTAAGATATCACTTCAAGATAATGTAACAAACAGGAGAGAGTTTTCAATGCAGGGCAGGGTGCAGCAGGGGCATTCAAAAGTGAGAGATCATAGAGATCTCAAGGTTGGTTATGGGAAATGCTGTGTTTCTCCAACCTTTTAGAACAGAAGGTACTGAATTTTGCACAGCTAAAAACGCAGAGCCTTTACTGTGCTTTTCATAAAACAAGAACCTGGTGTTTAATAGTGATATTTAAGGGTACTGTAACCACGGGAAGTTTGCTACAGAATTTTAAGTAATTCTAGATCTTGTACTTGTAGCTATGTCCAAGCTGGTATAAAAATTATACATGTTTGTATGATTTCAGCAGCATTAACTGAAACTTCCCAAAAATGCAGAAGTCCTTAATATTTAGGGTATACTGACATGCTTTAAGTTCAAAATAACCATTTTAGACACACAAAATAAACAATCTAGAGATCTGATCATGTTAGCATTCCATGCATGCAACTACCAGAAACAGTTCAGTAACTGAAGCAGTTGCAGGATTAAGTCCTCTTTCCTAGGCAAATTCAGAAGCTAATTGTGTGAATACGATAACAAGACAGCTATTTCACTTCACAGAAATAACAAAAAAATTACATACCTTAATGTATTTGCTACTAAATGCCCTTTCATTCCATATCTATAAAGGAAAAGTAAAAATCCATTTAGAAAATTCAGGATATGTCAATGCATAATCAAATATTTTATTTATATATATATATATAAAAGATTATTCAATCCATTAATCATTTCCATGGTTTCAGTGTGCTAGAGAAAAGTGCTCTGGTTGGTTCTGTTATCAGCTTTTCCAGGGAAAATTCTGTA
>NW_008656819.1:8228-8585 GCF_000695815.1 Acanthisitta chloris | reverse complement strand
CCTTCTTGCGGAAAAGAACACTAGAGCTGCTTGAGCTCTACAACAGTAGCAGTGTTACATGACACTATTACTAGTGGGCCTACAGTTTGTTAGAAATCATTGAAAACACACTGTGGCTTCAAGATGTGGCCTAATGAATGGGCCCTGTTGCAATGCAATGACACAGGAGAGTGAGAGTAAGTCATGTTCAGTGAAGCTTACAGCTCTTTCTAATTTACACAGGACTACACCCAAATCTGAACACAAAAGATATGCAGCATAGTTTAAGTAAACAGACAGAAAATGAGTTCATTTCTAAATTTTCCATCTTTAATGGAGTCTTTAAGCTAAACACAGCTCAAAATTCAAAAGCAGGAA
>NW_008656819.1:0-8211 GCF_000695815.1 Acanthisitta chloris | reverse complement strand
GGTCTTCCTTTCTACCAAATCTCACACAGGCAGAAATCTTGTTTCTTTCTGTTCTTTTCTAACCATAACATGAACACATTATATTAGAAAAAATCTTTTTTCCTATGAAGGTGGTGAGACACTGGAATAGGCTGCCCAGGAAGGTAGTGGATGCTCCAGGTTGTTCATTCCAGGTTGGATAAAGCCTGGAGCAACCTGCTCTGGTGGGAGATGTCTCTGCCCAGGGTAGGGCGCTGGGGCTGGATGATCTCTAAAGTCCACTGCAACCCCTAAAAATTCTATGATTCTATACCACTGTGACTCACATTCACTAGCAAAGGTGAAAGTACAGGTTTAGACACCCAATCACATTCAAGCAGACTGTTACTTGCAGATAGGATAAGTCCAATCGATTTTGATATTTCTAGATATTTCCATAAATGCTACCATGCTTCAGAAATGAGCCAATCAAATAGTTACTACTGAAAGGTTCATAAAGCAAATAGCGATACAGAATACATGCTATAAACAAGAAGAGTGGTAAAGGCTAACAACATAAAATCATAACAGCATTAAAATTGCTTTGTCTGTTTCTGAGCCTTCACAGACCTCACTGATTTCCTGTATTTCAGATTATACCCTGAAAGAAATTGGACAATATGCAATGTCACCACATTGCCTGTAGAAGCAGAAATCCCCTTTTCCTAGAAAGGGAGAATTCAGCAGGCCAATCTCTGTGAAATAACAACACAGAAGTCAAACATTAATACATAAAGTGCAAAACTTACCTTCTAGTCCAAGAGCATAGGACAGAGAAAATTTAAGAGCAGTTGTTCTCCCTGTCCCCTCAACTGAATTGCTGAAGCATCACCATGTTACCCAGTGCAAGACTGACCCAACTGAAATAAGTCAGCAACATCAAGGCAGATACATTCCAGAGGAGCTAGACATGAGATACACCTTCCCACATTACAGCAGGAAGGTCAGACTTCCTTTGAGGAATGGGAACCACAGTTTCAGAAGTTTTATTCTGGGTTGTTGAAGTGATTTTCAGGTTTTCTGCATTTTAACTGTCTCATATCAAAATTCCAAAATAAGTGTTCAGTAACTACTGGGCAGATTTTAGAGGAATCCTAGCCACATGTTTTCTTGGTCAAATAAAGAAATCGAAAAGTGTTTTTCCAGATTGTCTGATTCTTTCTCCCATCTCCAAATTGTAACACTTTTCTCATTCATTCACTACTTCCATAGTAGTACTAACTACTGTATTGCAACACAATACAGTAGTTATAATGTCCGGTAACACTTGCATCTTTACTATAAATAATGCAGGTAAAAATGGAAAAAGTTGTAGAAGACTGCTCTTCTGCAAAATAATAGCCATATTTTATGCTAAGAAGTCACATTAGCTGACTTTCACAAACTGCCTGAACACAAGCAGGAAGCAAAAAGATTTCAGAATACTCAAATTCTCTGATAACTTTGTTCTAAAATTGAGAAGGCAGGAACCATTTGACACTGGTTCTTCTCTAATGGTCACCACTGCAGAAAGACTGTAAACTAGCACATCTTCTGCCTCTCCTCTAGCAACAGTAAAAGCCAAAACTGCAACCACACAAAAAAATTTTCTCTTCCCATTGCCCTCCTCCCTCCTTCAGTAATCAACAGAGACAAAACCAAGATCTTAGGAATTAAGATAGATATAATATATAGGAGATTTTACTTTACTTTACTGACCCCAATATAGTCAATGTCCAAATCATGATATTGTTTTGCTCCTAATATCCAAGAAATTATATAATAAGCAGTGACATCCGGATAGTCATAGGGCCAGTTTTCACCCTTCCCTATCCATCCTGGAAACGTCCAAGGTAATCCTGGAAAGAGAGAATAAAAACAAATGAATAAGATAAGTGGTTGATCTGCATTACTCAGTAAGCTTCAATAACAAGCTGCAATTTGCTCTACCTAAAATGAAGGAGCAGATATGCACTTCAAATTCACTTAGTTCCAGTGAAGAAAATGAAACACGACTTACTTAACTGGAGAGTATGCTCTAATATGAATTATTATCAAACATATTAATAGCTGATCTAGAAAACTTTCATTACTAGAGAACAACTGACTACAAATAATCTTTCAATTGTATGGTATTAGCTCTAACAGTTTTAAAAATCCAAAGATTTTAGGATAATAAATTACAAAGTTAAGGACAAAGGATCAATACTGAACACGAAAAACTGTTAATCTCCTGAATTTCAGAAGAAGTGATGATGTGACCACAACAGAGAAAGGAAGATTAGGAATATGAAAAAGCATTTCCCAGTCTCAGCTGTTTACTGGATCTTGTAGTAAATAAGAACTACAAATTAACCTAACCAGATGCCGCTATGTTTTCAGCTGACTTGTATAAGATACCATAGGCTAATTTAAAGGCCAATCCTCCTTCCTTTGTTGAGAGCTTGATCTGAGGGAAGAGGGAGGTTGTTAATAATAGCAATTAGTCACAGATATGAAGCTTAACAGATCCTGTCTAGCAAATCCTACACCATCATGCCTTGTGGCTGGATATGCTAAAGCCTGACCCCTGGAAGACAGGGGATTGGACACCTTTTAACTGAGAGATTTCTCATCTTGTTTCACGTGAAATACATTTTGTAAAGTGTTTCAGGTAAAATACAGGGTTCCACATTTCTACTGTCACAGTACACACACAGCTCACAATCAAAACAGGAAGACAGGAAAGTCCTCTTAGAACTTAACTACACACAAGACGAATCAGAAGACAAGCACTACAATGGGGAAGGGCTTGTGGGTTTGTAATAAGAACATATAATTGAATGTAGTGTGTATAAGATTAACAGATTTATGTTTCCTGTAAGTTTACTTTATCCCTCCTAACTTTTTACTCTGTTATTCAGAAATTAATCTCTCATAATAAATCATTCATGCATTGCTGTGACACACTAAGTATTAATGTTACTTAATAAAAGCAAATTATTAGACATTTTTTATCCTATGCTTCTTGGTACAGTAGCACAACATAAGAATGTTATGCTTCTGTAACACAGTAAACATGTTAAGTGTAAGTGAAGCTCAAGACAAGCTTAGCAAATATTAGAGATTCTACTTTGTCTACTGCAACATCAGAACACCTACCCATTAAAATTTATGCGTTATGCCAGATAGGTAATTTAGTCAGGGAAATAAAAAGGCATTTAAATCTTAAAGCCTGAAGCAATTTACCAATCAGTTTAATTTGGGGGTTCCTCTTTTTAGCTTCTTTCATCAGCCACCATTCATAGCCCCGGAAGTAGTTCTCATCATTTTCATAGTGCATATGGGAGGGTTCAGTACCATCTAGGAAGGAAAGAGACAGGTAGCTCACAATTATCTTCTGTGTCATAAGCTGTTACACATCATAAAGCTTGCTGTATTGCTCACTGCCATAGTATGCAAGCACATATCTCTGACATGGTTCACAAGTTCTTTGGTATGTATTTCAAACTAAAATGAACAGTGGGAGGAAATGTGAGACCTGCCACCCTTTGCTCTTAGCACAGTAACTTAGCAGGAATTTAGTATTTTTGATCTTTAAGGGACTATGCTGCTTTTAACATCAGAAATGTAATTAACCCGTGGGCATTTTCTATCCCTAGCTATGATAATACCAAATACATACTAATTATTACCTTGGCCCCAACAACCACTAGGAAAGTTACAGCATTAATATTAGGATGAACAAGAAAAATTAGAAAAGCAGGTTATGTCTAAACACATAAAAAAACCCCAAAACAAAACAAAACAAAAAAAAAGAGAAGGTTATAGTTTGCTTCTTCTGTGTTAGGCAAGTCCAGGGAGACAAAAGAAAGGAATTACCATGAAGTTTTTTAATTACACAAAAGAAGGGGGTTTTATTTTTACAGTAAAGATCTAGTTTATCATTTCCATGGTGTTCTGTGACTGCAGGAAGAGCTTTTGGAATTGAATGCTATGTATTGAATTCCTTCAGGCAAAGGTAAACAAAGTAGAAAGATTCAAAAGAATCAATGTTGCATGGGATGTCATTACACACAAAAGTCAAGTAGCAACTCATGTACACAACTGTGACAATTACCCATGCTAAAAATAAGCAGAGACTTCTTCTAATGAGCCTTTTTCCTTAATGAAGCCTGCTGAAACAGCACATTTCATTACAGAAAATAGGACTGAGTTTTTTAACCTTACTGGATTATATAAAAGTTCTATTTGTCAGAGACATAGAACAATTAGATTCCAAACTCAGACTTCTGATCACATTTCAAATGAACTCCTGATCACACACACCTCCGAGGCCAGAACAAGACCTGCAGCCCAGTGTGTTAAGACATATGGATCTACTGTTCCCCTTCTAAAAACTGGAAAGCCATCACACAAGTATGTAACATTCTCCTTAGCCAGCAGTAAGACTGTTTGAAGAGAAGGTCTGTGCATGTCTCCATTCTCCTCTAACCAGTAATTAATTAGCAAATACTGAGCTCTTAAACCCAGTATAGAACTTTTCATCATGTTAATTTTTGTAAAGTAAACCAAAGAATGAAACACAGTATCTAACTGTGTCTAAGTACAGACGTTACAAATATGTATACATTGTTAACACTACTGGCCAGACCTATTTTGAGGAAAAATAAGAAAAGGGAAAAAAAATACAAACTGTAGTTACTGCTTAATAGCTTCTGATCAAAAGCAGTTACTAAGCAGTTTCTCCTATATTTGAATGTAGCAGGCTAGCCAAATTACATCAAGACATTTTCATTTGCAACTCTGCCCAGGCAAAAAAAAAAAACAAAACAATTAGTGCCTACTATCAGCCAATGCCACTCCAGTGAAATGTAGCATCTCATTAAACCAAAGAAACATAATTGCTTCTGACCAGCTGCCTTTGCATTTTCATGCTTTTGAGACATAAACTACTTAGTATTGCAAAACTGGTGTTTGAGAAATGCTCTGCAATTCAAAAAGCTACTGGGGGGTGGGGGGGGGAAATGAACTCATTTGCTGTAGAATGCAACCTATTGACCATATGATAGTGAGAAATGTCTCCAGAATGTTAGTATTAATTTCTCTTCTACAATTTAGCAGGCATTAAGGTTTCTTGCAACTTTAGTACAACTACAGAATGCATCTCCATACCTCAGCTAAAGTGATGTGCAGGACATGTTACTTACAGCATCACTGAAACGAGAAGTTAAACACTGCACATGCAAAATCCATACCTGTTGACTGTCCATCACCTCCAATCTCTACTTTGAGAATATGTAAAGAAGCACCAAAATTTGGCTACACAAAAAAAATAAGAGACAGAAAAACAAACAGAATCCTGCTGTTAACAAACAGAATACAATAAATAAGTGTACAATCTTTAGCATGCTAAAAATGCAGTACCTTTTTTTCTAAACACCTATTATAGATGTAATGAGATATCATATACATTTTTGCCTCAAAAGGAAATCGAGCAGGATAAAGAGTACACAGATCTTTAACCACTTTCATTGACTTTCGCACTATTAATCATAGAACCATAGAATGCTAAGGGCTTGGAATGGAATTTAAGGATCATCTAGTCCCAACCTCCTGCTACGGGCAGGGCCATCACCCACCAGACCAGGTTGCTCAAGCTTTATCCAACCTGGCTTTGAATACTAGCAGGACTGGGGCAGCCACGACCTCCCTGGGCAACCTGTGCCAGTGTCTCACCACCCTCACAGTCAAAAATTTCATGCTAAGAAGAAATTAACACCACTGCTCCACAGCTGTGCAGATTTTAAATTGATTATGCTGAAGAAAATACTGAAGTACTCTTAAAGTAGAATATGGGTTATATGAAGAACACAACAGTATTTTAGTGTTATTAGAAGTCAAATTTGTTTTCTTTTAAAATCAAATCATTGAAGTCAATATTTCTGTAAAGAATTTATTCTTTGGTGTAAAGAGTGATACCGTTTATGTGAAAGAGCATATATATATGGGTCAGAAATAATCTGCTAACTACAGGCAGAAAGGTAAGAGAAGAAAATAAAACAAGACACTACATTGGGAAACAAGTGGCCACCTAGTCCTCTATGCCCCTCCCCTGGCATCTGACTGGTGGAGCTGAATATAAAATTCAAGCATATACAGGTGATCCTACTCCTAGTATGTTCTTCCAGCCATTAGTGGCCTAAGAGTTGCTCAAGCCAGAAGTTACAATTAATCATTATTTCATTAACCACTAATGAGCTGGCATCCTCCATGGAATTACACAAATATAATTTTGGTATCTAAAAAAATGTTATAAGAGGTAAGAATGCAGCTTCATTAAAAGAATATGCTGCATAAACAATAGTTTGTTTGGCTTATAAGTTCTGGACCTCATTTGCTTTTAAATAAGTATTTCTGATTTACCATTTCTCTTCCTTACATTTCTGATTCTAAACTTCTAGCACATTTGTTCTCCCATCACGAAAGTTGATTGACATGAAAAGACAAGGAGAACGAGGCAAGTTATACCGCTCCCAGATATGACAGCTCAAGAGATTTTGGTGAAAGAACATGCCAAAAATTCTTTGAAAATCATGATCTCTCAGAAAGATTTTGTTTTACCATATGCCCATTTGTTTCGTCAGAAAACGTTTATTAGTAACACACACCTTCAGTCTCCAAGAAACACAGGGTTTGATCCCCCAGTTACACACTATGCTTTACCCTTTAAAACTAATTCTTTACACTACCCATGAATTATTCACCTTCAGCCATCTGGACTGCATTACTTGAAAGTGAAATGTCATCCACTTCCAGCAGAGTAATTTACAGTGCCAAAAGCAAAACTAGCTAATAATGTCCAGTGCAATATCTTACCATATATTAAGCAGGGTAACTGTGCAGGTTACACTTGGCAACTAAAGCAGCTTACAAACCAATGACATTCACACACCTTCTAGAGTAGCTGCACTTATACTTGAAACTACTTTGGAACAGATATGCTGTTGAAATCATGCAGTCTGCACAATTGTTTTCATGCTGTGTTAATCTATCTGTACCCTCCAAAAAATTAATAAAAACTGTCTCCCAGGTCCACTTACTGCAATCATTATGAACAACTAACTCATTTCAGCCACAAAAATGACTTCGCATTTAGCCCACACGGATGATCAACATACTTTAAATACATTGTTGAAATCATATTTTTCCAGTTTATTGTGAAAACATGAAGAGTTTTTACAACGATTTGAAGAAACAGACACCCGAACAAAACCTTGGTTGGCAAAAAGCAACAGCTAAAATTTAAGGTTCTGACAACAGTCAACATTATAGTAGATGATTTGCAAGATGGGATTTTGTTTAACTTCAAATAGCATGGAATATACTATAGAAGTTCCAACATTTCATAATAAGAAATTCTGCATGAAATTATATGTTATTGTAAAGGGAAACTAACTTTACCTTGAACAGGTAATCTAAAATCTGGGAGCGATAAGGTTCTTGGTAGTTCACCAGGAGTCTAGAGGTAGCCTAAAATGGAAAGAAAACACACAAATATGAAAACCCAACTTTCAAACATTTAAGTACATCCCAGTTTTTCAGTCTAGGGCTTTCAAATAGCTAATAAACCTACAAAAAATAATTATAGCATCAGGGACTCACTGAGGCCCTACACAAACTCATTTCCATCCCTTTTACTGTGCATTTCTGGTTTTGCAGGTTGCAATTGCCTTGTTACGGTCGCAATTGCTCCACTTACCTGCAATCTACTGCAGAGAGCGCCCAGAGAACAGAGAAACAAAGAGATTTCACAGGTTTATGGCAAGAAAAATGCAGGTCGCTCCCAGCACCATTTCTCCCTCTTTACTCGACTCTCCCTGCTTTGGCTCACTGTATACCAAAGGCAACAGGAGCTCTCAGGATGTATAGGCAGGAGGGCAAGAAAAGCACCTCAGCAGGTTCAAGAGCGGGTACAATCTCCAAGGATCTAATGGCTTTGCTACCAGGACCACAGGAAAGCATAAGACCACCTGTGGGCTCGTCCAGCATTCTTAAACTCAGAGACAAGTAGCTGGGAAGACCTTCAACAGAAAAACCCACATTGGCTTAGCTCTCCTCCACTGGTACCTGGCCACGGCTGGTCCTGGGCACCTCAAAAAGCCACTGCACATCTGGCCGGAGGACGAGCACGACACGGAGCTCTCC
The DNA here is from genome assembly GCF_000695815.1 of Acanthisitta chloris. Classification (NCBI taxonomy): domain Eukaryota; kingdom Metazoa; phylum Chordata; class Aves; order Passeriformes; family Acanthisittidae; genus Acanthisitta; species Acanthisitta chloris. The sequence goes on along the minus strand of NW_008656819.1, from coordinate 27 downwards.
TCGCAGCCAGGACCACTGCCCTGAGTG
>NW_008656818.1:0-2509 GCF_000695815.1 Acanthisitta chloris | reverse complement strand
AGGACAGCTTGGCATTCTTTGGGATAGTCTGGTACCCATCAGGACAGATTAGCACCCCTGGGGACATACCGGCATCCTTTGGGATAGCCTGGTACCCGTCAGGACAGATTAGCATCCCTGGGGACAGCCTGGCATCCTTTAAGATAGCCTGGTACTCACTAGGACACTTTGGCACCCATGGGGACATAACCTGCATATGTCAGGGCAGCTTAGCATCCCTGAGGACAGCTTGGCATTCTTTGGGATAGCCTGGTACCCATCAGGACACCTTGGCACCCATGGGGACATTCTGGCATCCCTGGGACAGGCTGGTATCCATCAGGACAGCCTCAAATCCATGGGGACAGCTTGGCATCCCTGGGGTCAGCCTGGTATCCATCAGGACAGCCTAAAATCCATAGGGACAACTTGTCACCTGTTGGGACAGCCTAAAATCCATGGGGACAGCCTGGCATCCATCAGGACAGCCTAAAACCTACAGGGACGGCTTAGCATTCCTGGGGTCAGGCTGGTACCCATCAGGACAGCCTAAAATCCATAGGAACAAGTTGTCACCTGTTAGGACAGCCTGGCATCCCTGGGGTCAGGCTGGTATCCATCAGGACAGCCTGGCACCCACAGGGCCATGTCACCCACCTCTTCCTCATCCCTGGCAGCTACAAGTCATGCATCCCAGCCCCACTGCGCAGCCAGATCCAACAGCACAACTTCCTGACCCGCAAACGCATCCGACGCCGCTTCAGCAAGTCCCTGCAGAAACTCGGGGGGTGCCAGACAGATGGGACACACCTGAAGCTCAAGTACCTGCTGGACCTGGAGCAGCTGCAGCGACACTGGGCCCAGGAGAACTTCCCTGTGCGCTCACCTGGCTCCAACATGGCCATCACCATCCACGTGGCCGGAGAAAGTGGAGTCTCCTGGAGCTGTGGTGGCTCCAAGGTGCTGGAGGTGGCTGTGGTGGGGTGTCTTGGTGGGTGACAGGGATGTCACCCTGTTTGTGTCCACACAGAACCATCAGCACTTCTGTGACTTCCCTGACATCACTGATATCAGCATCAAGCAGGCGAGCAGGGAGGGAGTCCCTGCGGAGAATAGACTCGTCACCCTCACCAAGGCAGACAACAGGGTGTTGGTGAGATGGGGAGGGGGTTGGGGAGCCCCCAAAGTTTGGGGAGATGTGGGGCTGACCTCTCCACCTGCCCCAGGAGGTGGAATTCCCTTCGCTGCAGGAGGCTCATTCCTTTGTGGCTCTCATCGACGGCTACTACCGCCTGACAGCTGATGCCCATCACTACTTCTGCAAGGAGGTGGCTCCTCCCAGGCTTCTGGAGGATGTGGAGAACCAGTGCCATGGGCCCATCAGGTGGGTGCTGGGACCCCTTCACCATCCTCCCAACACAGTGGTGATGGGGGGAAGGAATCACCTTCATGTGAGCCACGAGAGCAGTGGGAGGTGGTCCCATCACACTTGGTACCTGCTGGGTTTGGAGTCACCATGGTTTGGGGTGGACAAAGGGGGTGCCCAGTGGGTTCCTCATGAGGGGGATCAGAGTGTGCCCTTCCCTTTGCAGTGCTGAGTTTGCAGTGAACAAGCTGAAGGCTGCAGGGAGTCACCCAGGGCTGTACCTGCTGCGCCGCAGCCCCCAGGACTTCGACAGTTACCTGCTGACTGTCTGTGCCCAGGTGAGACCCACACCAGCCCCTGAGGCACGGTGGGGCTGGCACTGAGCTGGATCCTGGCACTGGGAGGGTGATAAACACCTGGAGCTCACTGGGATAGTGCCACCTGGAGTGGCCTTTTAGGATGGGCACAGCCCAGGGAAGTGAAGGTTCTGTGGAGACTTCAGAGCAACTTGCAGGAGCTGAAGGAGCTCCAGGGAAGCTGCAGAGGGGCTTGGGTAGGAACTGATAGGGCAAGGAGTAATGGGGAGAAATTGAAAGAGGGGAAATTTAGGTTAGATATTGGAAGCTTTTCCCTGTGTGGGTGGTGAGACACTGGCACAGGTTGTCCAGGGAGGCTGTGGCTCCTCCATCTCTGGCAATGTTCATTCCAGGTTGGATAAATCCTTGAGCATCCTGCTCTGGTGGGAGGTGTCCCTGCCCATGTCAGGGGGTTGGCACTGGATGATCTCTAAGCTCCATCCCAACCCCTTAACCCCCTCTGGAACTAATGCTGATGGGAGGGTTTGGGGGCTCCAGGGGGTCCCCACACCTCTGACCCCAACTGTGACCCCACAGACACATTCTGGCCAGGACTACAAGCGGTGCCTGATCCGCAGGGACGAGGAGGGACACTTCTGGCTCTCGGGGGTGTCGCGCAAGTTCTGCAGCCTGCGGGAGCTGCTGAGCACCTACGGGCGCTGTGGGCTGCAGGCCGAGGGCACACGGATACACCTGGGCACCTGCTGCCCCCCCCGGCCCAAAGGTGACACCAGGGATGTCACAAGAGCAGGTTATGAGGTCACAGCATGTCTGTGAAATCATAGAGGGGCTGTGTGAGGTCACAGAG
>NW_008656817.1:2189-2491 GCF_000695815.1 Acanthisitta chloris | reverse complement strand
GGTGGTTCCGACCGCGGTCAGCAGGTTAATAGACTGGTCTGTCACGTGGTTACAGTAACTGAGGTTGAGCTTGGAGAGCAGAGGCATGTGCCTGATGATCAGCCGCAGAGAGGCATCCGTGATATCCAGGCCGGCCAAGCGCAGCTCCACGACGTTCCGTAGCTTACTCCGGTTGTCGATCTGACCTGCGAAGCGGAGGCAGCGGGTCAGGCCCGGGAGTCTCACCCCCAGCTGCAAACATCTGCAGGTCTACGTGAAATGCACTGTGACACACAACACTGCTGCCCTAGGTCAACTTCAGA
>NW_008656817.1:1883-2166 GCF_000695815.1 Acanthisitta chloris | reverse complement strand
ACACTTGTCTATTTTTGGAACAGGTACGTGGACAAAGCCACTCCTGATGTCAAAACAAAAGGGACCAAAGTAACTGCAGGGGCCCAGCGGAATTACGAGTCGGGAGTAAGCAGTAGGCTGCGCAGTGCATGCCAGAAAGCAGATCCGATTTGCTCAAAATTTCACCTGAGCTGAAATCCGGGCGAATGTGGCATGACCCACAGAACTGCTCCTTCCCTGAACTGGAAGAAAGTGTTTCCATACTCTCTAAAGTACACCCGTTGCAGCCTGAAGAGAAGAAAGT
>NW_008656817.1:0-1850 GCF_000695815.1 Acanthisitta chloris | reverse complement strand
GCAGCCAGAGAACATCACCGTTACCGCGGGGCTCCAGCCAGGAGGTGTTGCAAGTCACTCCCGGACACTCGGTGGGTCCCACCGAGGGGTGTGACCGGCAGAGCAGGCCCCAGCACAGCAGGCCCCAGGGCTCCTCCCGCCTCTTACCCGGCCGGTTGTCCGTGGGCGGCGACAGGAGGTCTCTCATTTGTGCGTCTTTCAGTCCCTCCGCCCACTGCACGTCCAGGGTGCGGAGCAAAGGACAACTAGAACTACAAAGTGCCGACACTGCTATCCATGAGCACCCTGAGAGCAGCAGGTCCCGGAGCCCTGCGGGTACACAAGAGGTTGGAGCTGTGACCTCCCCAGGGACGTGGCGGTGCCCTCTGCTACCAGGCAGGGCAAGCAGGGACCCGTGAGCCTCTTCCTGCCCAGCTCCCCATCTCTGCCAGCACCTGGAACCCCACGGCTGTGCCTGACCGCAGCCCCCGCCCCACTGCTCACCTCAGCACAGGCCCTTTCTGTTGTCTGCCTCAAATGATTTTAACTGAGCACACCCAATGAACACATCAAGTAGTCACAACAGAATTAATTTCGGGCCCATTTTAGAATAGAATCATAGAATCATCAAGGTTGGAGGAGACCTCTAAAAGCATCACGTCCAACCGCTAACCTCCTGTCACTCCACTCGAAACCCTGAACCATATCACCCAGCACCAGAAACCTCCCAGTGCCTCATTCCTAGGGGCATCTACTCCTCTCCCAAGACACCCCAATCCCTGTAGACTTCCCCCAGGGGCTGCAGTTCAGCCACAGACTGGTTTGCTACATCTGGTGATCAAAACACATCACTTACCTGGCAGTCTGTTGATAAGCCAACTCAGCTGCTTTTTAGATATATTTGTCCAGCTAAGATCGAGGGTTACAGGCTGTCTCCTAATAATGCCACTAAGCATAAGTGGAGTGATGGATTTACAATGGTTTAAATCTATTTTGGTCCATAATCTTTTGTCACAGCACCTATCCAAAAAGAAAAAGGCCAACAGCACTTAATGTGGGACTTGTTTGGATTTCTGCAAGGCTTTAAAAGGTGGCATTAAACAGTAGTAAAAACTACAGCATCTCACTGAGAAGAGCCAAAACAAAGTCCAGTGATGCTAAGAAAAGCACAACCCCACACACTGCTCCATAAATTTCAAGTTTCTCCCATCAAATGCATCCTGCAATAAAGCATGGGATTACTTCCACAGAATTACAAGCATCAACAACATTGGATCCCATTTTAAGTCACCTCAGCACTTAAAATCCACTTTCTAGCCTGAAGACAAGCCACCCCCTCCTTCCTTACCTTTTGAATGTAAAGACTGGTTTTAAATATTACTGTCCTGATTTCCCCTGTGCTTTCCTTACTTAAAAGCAGCGGATTTGGTAAAACAGATGCCCCTCTCCTGTTCTGTCTGTGTTACTCCTATCGCTGTGGCTTATGTGTTCTTTGGCTCTCCTTATGGTTCTCTGAAGAGCAATAACACCAAGTCCTGACAAGTGTGCAGGAATCTGCATTTCCTCAGGTGTTTTTTTTCCATTAACGAACCCTGTATTTAAGTGGAAAAGGCATGCACAGTTTTCAGTGACACCAAGAAGCTCAGAGAGGAGACACTGCACACACACCACCCCGCCCTGAATTATCGACCTCGCGATGCCGTGTCTGTACCCGGTCTGCTACCGGACTGTGCCGGAAAGGAGCCTGGCACAGTCTGCCCGTCCGTGTGCACGAAGGAGCCACCACGAGGCTCTGCTGTGGGACCCGTGGACCCGCCCAGCAAAGCCCAGTAAGGCGTCCCGCGGCCGGGCCAGCCCCGGCACCGGTGGGC
>NW_008656816.1:6845-34295 GCF_000695815.1 Acanthisitta chloris | reverse complement strand
ATATATCTATATCTATATCTTATATTATTCTTAGATTAAAAGACACAGTTAAAGTTTCAAAGTGCAGAACCTTGAGTTGTCAATGAGCATTTTAAGAATGAATGTGGCATCAGACTCTGCACCTAATTTTTTATAAGTCAGCTCAGTAAAGCAGCCTTAGATATTGTGGCATCAGACTCTGCACCTAATTTTGTATAAGTCAGCACAGTAAAGCAGCCTTAGATACAGAAGAGCTAGAAATATATTTTAAATCAGTGTACCAAAAATGCAGCAGTTCATGCTTAACACTGACCCATGATGAATATTTTCCTAAAAGGAGACTCAAGAACTGTACTGAGCCTACTGACAGAAAACTGTTTTTGCCAAATCATAGGGTTTGCACTTAGTTTCCTGTTAATGACCTAATTTGTACTACTGCAGGCCCTTACACAGCAACAGTCTTATTTAGAGCCACGTCTCCTAAGAAGGAGGTGTTCTGACAGTGCCAAAACAATACTGCAAAGTCTTCAGAAGTTTTCATTTTACGATGATGATATCTATGCTATCAGATGAAATGGTCTGATCCCATGAGCACTGCTAAGACAATAACATGGAGATGACCAAGCCCAGATCCTGCAATGAATAAATGATCACAAGAAGTAATCAAATTGCAGATGTCATCATTCCCTGTAGAGCACTGAGAAGCATTTTTGAAATAGAAGATTGCCAGATTTCAGTGCTTGAGTTTACTTACAAGAACTTATTTGCTTCTTCACACTGTTGGAGGTGATGAGTTTTTTTGTTATATGTTTGGTGTTTTTCTCCAATTGCTCATGCAGCATCAGCTACTGAGCTGACAAGCATTAGTGAATACTAGAATGTGTAATGACAATCTTTTCTGTTTTCATCCCAGACTAGGTCAGAAAAAAACAATGACATGGAATCCTACTTAAGTGATATATTTTGCATCTCAGAATTGATGGCTGTTTGTCAGATTAGATTTGTCAATCTAGGTCTAAACAGTGTCTTGTTTTTCTAACTGTAAGATGTAAATGTTTAATACTTGTATGATAAAGGGGCAGCATAAGGATAAATAAAATAGAAAATCAAATTTGGTTAAGCCATCTGTTCTTTTTAGCATCTGATTACAAGCCAACAGCACATCAGCTGGACATGGCTGAGTAAACCTCAGCCTTACCACAGAGTGCAGGGTCTAGCACTACCTATGTCTTTGAGAAGATTCAGAAGGAATATTTAATTTTTGCTTAATCAAGACAGTAACAAAAACAGCTGATTCCCCAAAGGAAAATGTGTGGCAATTCCCTTCAGGACTTGTATTTTGTCTTATACTTAAGATAAGGGAAGCTGAAAAACAGTGTCAGCTATTGTAATTTTCTTGCAGTTTGTTTTTTAGATGATTAAAAATACAGCCTTCTGTGATGTGGCCATCACTCACAAAGAGTATTCTCTGTTAATAATTGGCTATATTCCAGCTGAAATTAATCTTTGTTGTAATTTCAGTTTTTGGAATAGATGTACTCTGGTACTCTTCTTTGAAAAGATTATGAAGGCTAACCACAGAGTGATAAAAGGAAAAAAATACACATCAGTGTTAGCATTTCAGAAGCATCCTTTATCCTAGGAAGTCTTTCATGCCATTTGTTATCAAACTGAGTCCAAAAGTATGAGGATAAATAATGCCTATTTTTCTAGGAGTTTCAGTAGATATAGATTTCCTGAATCAGATAGTTTGTTCAACATTTTATAAAGTCCACCATCTTTTAGTCACAAAATAATGTCAGTTCTTATAAACCCTGATTGAGAAATTTATTTTCTTAATATTGTTAGATACTTTTTATGTTCCAAAAGATCAGCAAGAAACTCCTCAATGCTCAAATCTTAACACTGCTCATGTATGTAATGTAGTAAAGTCCTAATATGTGCTTAACACTGCTCATGTATGTAATGTAGCAAAGTCCTAACATGTACCCCACACCAGGTGCATGTGTTTGATGTATGGGGACCCTCTTATGATTGATCATTTATTTGTTAAGGTAATATATCATAGAATCATAAGAAACATAGAATTTAAGGGTTGGAATGGACCTTACAAATCATCTAGTCCCAACACCTCCAGCCATGGGCAGGGACCAAGTAGCTCAAGGCCTCATCCAGTCTGGTCTTGAACACCACCAGGGTTGGGGATTGCCATGGCCCAGATGTAGGACCTTGCACTTCATTTTGTTGAGCTTCATGAAGTTTGCATTGTTCTACCTCTCAAGTCTCTCAAGGTCCCTCTGGATGGCACATCCCTTCCCTCCAGTTGTGACTGCCCCACACAGCTTGGTGTTGTCAGGGAACTTGCTGAGGGTGCACCCCATTCCACTGTCCATGTCACCAACAAAGATGTTGGACAGTATTGGCCCCAGCACCGACCCCTGAGGGACACCACTCATCACTGGCCTCCACGTGGACAATGAGCTGCTGACCACAACTCTCTGCGTGTGACCATCCAGCCAGTTCTTTACCCACCAAGGGGTCCACCCTTCAAATCCATGTCTCTCCAATTTAGAGACAAGAATGCTGAGTGGGACAGTATCAAACACTTTGCGTAAGTTCAGGAAGATGATATCAGTTGCTCTGTCCCTATCCACAAATTCAGTGGCCCCATCATACAAAGCCACCAAATTCATCAGGCATGACTTTGGCAAAGTCATGGTAAAACCATGTTGGTTATTACTGATCACCTCTTTGCTTTGCATAGCTTCCAGGAGAATCTGCTCCAGGATCTTGCTAGGCACAGAGGTGAGACTGACTTGTTGATTGTTCTCTGGTTCTTCTGCTTTCTCCTTTTAAAAAATAGGGTTATATTTCCCTTTTTCCAATCATCAGGGACTTCACCTGACTGCCACGAGTTCTCAAAAATACAGATAGTGGCTTAGCAACCACATCCCAATCTCATCAGGACCCATGGACTTATGCACATTCAGGTTCCTGAGATGGTCTTGAACCTGATCCTCTTCTACAGTGGGTTTAGGAGTTCCATCCTCCCAGTCTCCACCTTTTCCTTTCTCGGTCTGGTCAGAATATATGCTAACCTTAGTCTTGAAGAGTAATACTATTGAATATATTCTGAAGACCTTTGAGAGTACTTTGAAGAATCCAGGATCAGCAGAATCTGCTATTCAGCATGTGCTTCAAGCTTTCCTGGTACTTTCTCTTTATTTATATATTATTGATATTGCATCTTTTAATTCATCAAAGGCTTTTTCAACTTTAGGGCCCTGGGACATGTTCATATCCTACTGGTTTGGTAGCTATATGTGGGTATCTTTTTTTATTATTTTCTTTTTTCACTTTTGCAGATGCTACTTAACATGTGAACAGCAGGTACTGGAGGAGAGGCAAGAATGGAAATTATAAGATCTAGGGTATAGAGTTAAAAAAAGGGAGCTCTTATGACTTTAGGAGGTGTTTGTACTTGTGCTATTGACTCATCAGGTGAGAAACAGCAAAACCTGTAACTGTTCTTTTGTAGAGTTTGTGGATTCTCACCAATGTATTTCCTGTGTATCACATTTCAGCCATTGAACTCTAGTAGGCAGGATTAAGGCTGTAGTATTTGCAGATTGATTATATGATCAATGCACAGCTTGCTTAGGATTTAGAAAGTATTTTATTTTCCTAGCTAAAGTTGTTGTATATGTCGTATACACTCAAAATTTATTTGCTTGAAAAAAATGTGAAATATATTAAAATAGAAGCAGTGAATTCAGTTATTTGCAGTGCCAGAAATCCTAGAAACCAAGCATCAAGAATCTGTTTAATGCCAAACAGAAAAAAGATATTTAATGAAGCTATGAGAAGGACTGACCTCACACCCATTGGTTACAGACATCTGCTTAATTAGCTTGTCCTTCCCTGAGCTTCCTGTCATGTACAAGACTGTGGCCAGTTCTCATATGCAACCCTCTTCCTTGGCCTCTGTAAGGTTGGCAGGGTCATGGCAGGACTCAACAACAGCTCAGAGATCCCAAAATGTATAAGGTCCTTCCCCTTACAATTTCTTGAGGTACTGAGATCAGCATGTGGTATGTAGTGAGAGATCATGCCTATGGTGAAAAGTTCATAATCTAAAAAAGTACATGAGTAACTAGACATTTAGAGTTCTTACTAATAGAAGCCAGTTGAGACTTTGAACTCTCACTTTTGTGCAATATCTATCTGATGGGTCTAGGAGTTTCTCTTCTGGTGTGGATCAGCACATCACTTACACCTCTATGATGTCTCTAACAATGGCAGAATGAGACGCTGTTGAGGAGGTGCTAGAATTCTTCTGTAATGAGATGCAGGAGTATCTGCCCACTGTTGAGGCCTCTCCAGGGTATCCAATTCGGATTGTTAGCATGTTGTGTTCCTCAGTATTCCCTTAGTTCCCATTCTGAGCCCTGCAGGGGCTGAAGGTAAATCAGGCTGTCAATGTGCAATTATCCACCTCCAGTTTTAACAGAAGGATTTAGACAGACAGATGAATCCCCATTTCATCCTGTTAAATATGATCCAGACAGTGATGCTATACTAGAGTTAACAGAGCACAGCAGGATCACCATGAGGGGGAGTAAAGACAGATGAGATATATTGGGAAAGTCCAGGATGCATAAAAAAACAGCAGCAAGGAAGGTTCAAGGAAGAGAGTGGACTGAACAGCTTGATTCCATCCTTAGGCCTAACTGAAATTTCTCTTCACAAATTGCTGAGTAATTTAAGTATTCTGGTTTGCTTTTTTGTATGTGTTGGCCTTCCTGGGTGATATAAATCATGAACATTCTTCTCCTGTAGAGCTTTTCATCTACAGACTTTATCAAGTCTGAAGCTTTAGTGCTTGGATATTTACCTTCAACTCTGAATGATTTTGAAATCCAGTGGCCTTTGCTGAGAGACAGGTTGTGTCAATGTTGTTATACCTGGGCAAAGGTCAGGGAGTTCTACTATTTCAGAAAAACAAGACCATTTAGAAATGGATAAACTTTCTCTATTTGCTTCTATTGAAGTAACCCAAATTCACAAGCAGCAGAAGAAAGTAGAATTCCACTATAATAATAAAACAAAACATATACATTAAAAGATTATTAAAATTAGTTCCCTTCTTACTTTCTACTGGATTTTGGAGTTAGATTTCATGCCATATTGCAAAAAGAGAAAAAAGGAAAGAAAAAATCCCACAATAAAAAGACAAGTAAAAAACACCAAACCGAAAAGTTCAAATAGTTTCTGCCCATCAATTAGTTTGTGTAACAATATATTCCTTTTCAAAAGACTTGTGGTTCATAGTTGATCAGAAATATTCATAAAACTATTCCCAAAGCAATTAATTTGGCTAATAATCTGTACTTGGACAGCCTTATTAAAACACACTAATTGCCAAAAACATAGTGAGAACATACTCATTATAAGAGTATGAAGTAGTAAATTAAGCTGAACGAATTATTCTGGGCACTCTTTGTTCCTCAATGAACATGTAAGTAAATAAAGCTCAAACTGAGCAGGGAACCTGTCTGATTTAAGCAAGTATATTAGCTATTTGTGAGACATAACAGGGAAAAAAATAACAGCAAATCAAATTCATGCTACTGAGGTGTGTGGAACCAAATCTGACTGAAGTATGGATTTTTGCCTAGGTGAAAAACTCCTTTTATTTGTAGTAGGAGTTCAACCACAAAAGGTAAAAGTGGACTCTCCAAGAAATTAATAATTTACTAATTTTCTGCAATTCTACAATAATCTTCACAGAACAAAGAAAAGCAAAGAGAGAGAACAATTTCATCTTGTAGCGATAGTCAAATCTCACTGTCATGAATTTATCAGAAAATTAATTCAGTTGGACTCTGTTGAACTTGTATGAAAAGGACCTTGATGAAGCAAAAAAGAAGCAAGCTGCAGAACATAAACAACACCATTCTTGGGAAATATTTTTGTCTGTACACATGGAAATGTTTAGGCATCACAGATAAGATAGCTGCTTTCAATTCAGTGTCCATATTCTGCTCTATTACACCCAGGCAAGTCTGGATGTTTAAATTCAATTATTTTGCTTGGTAAAGCATGATAAAAAAAAATATTCTTTTTTTATCAACTTGATTGGAAACTGTTTGTAAAACTACACAAACACTGGGACTAGTTTTAGACAGAAGCTTTTAGCTACCAGTTTATCTTTGTTTCTCACTTATATTTCTCTGCATTTCTCAGCTTCCGACCCTGAAATCAGATCTGCAGGGAAGGAGTGAAGGAAGAGTAGAGAGAGAGACTGAGCTTTGATCCACTGCCTCTTGAAACATCATAGCTACCTGAAATCTTTACATTTTCTGTGAATTATTTAAAACATTTTCTAAAAAAAAGGGATATATTTTGATGTGTAAATATTGCTATATTGCTCCATGGAAAAGGTATCCCAAGGCACTATGCTGTATTTTGCAGGCAGTATGTCATACTCATGATATTCTGCAATGAAGGACTCCAGCCATGCAGTGCAGCTGCTGGTTTGGGGCAAATGTCATCAGAAGATCTGGTCCAAAAGCCTGGCCAGATGGGAAAAAAATTAAAAAATATAAAAATATGGAATATAGAATCTATACTATACTATTTTCCCTATAAAATGTACATACTGGATTTAGCCTTGAGGATTCAAAAGTAAAAATACCAAAGCACTCAAAGTTATCACTTCCAAGTGAGAGTTATGGGCCTGCAGTGCTTTATCAAGTATCTATTTAAAGGCGTGTATATCTTTCTTTATGAAATGTGAAAAAAATAGAATACTCATAGGGAAAATGTTTGTAGGTTTGGTTATTTTTTTCAGATTTGCATCCTCAAAGCTCATGAAACAAAAGTGACCTGTTTGGGTTACTGGAAATAATTCTGGATCAAGTTAAGCATTTATGCAGAATGAAAGGTGAGAGAATGTTATTTTCATCAACTTCATTAAATTCTAAGATGTGACCCTAATATCCAAAATAGTTAAAATTGTGACTTTTCTAATTGCCATATTTTGCTCAATTCTGATGGAATGAGTGGTGGGTGGGTAGTGGATCACTTTGTTAGTGGCAGATTCATCCCATTTTGCAGGGAAGTTGCTTGGAAGAAAAATAATTTCTTTTGGACCATTTTGTAGCACTTGTCCTTTGAAGCTCATTCTTGTCTCTTCATAGCCACACAAGAAAGGAAAAACATGGTTTCTCATTCTTCTCACTCACCTACTAGGTGAACAAATCCTGGCTTAGTCACTGCACTCTGCTGCAGATGCACAGGAATATGTGGTTGAGTCGTTCTCTTAAATAGCTGTTTTCCTGCTGCTTTTTCTCCTAGACCAAGGAATGACAGAAAATATTTGGAACACATATTGGAAGTCAGAACCATCTCAGACCTACTAACAGACAAACATCACAATGAAAACTGGAGTCCTTGAAAAATAATAAAATAACTGAGTTGGTAAAAACACAACTGACGGAACTCTCATGTGGAACATATTGTGTCTGCAATGTTACAGGTCATTTCCTTTGCCTTTCTCTATAAACATGTTTTTCAAATTGGTTTCAAGTTGGTCCAGCTGCTTCGAGCACAGTATATTGAGAGCATATTAATATGACAGATAACTAGCAGCTGTTGTTGGAAAATTGACAAAGCGAAGGATAGATGTTGTTCAGAGGCTGAACTTGTGCTTCCAGGGAAAACATATTCCTCGATATTTTGCTTCTCTATGAGTTTTTCATTGCAAAGGCTGAGACAGTGACACTAAGAGGTGCCTTTCTTTCCAGATAGAGCTCTAGCATATGTAGCCTTACCTTATAAGAAACAGGTATCGGGATGGACTCATTGGTCAAGGTGCTGAATGACAGAGAAAATGTGTTCTTAACCTCTCTATAATTGTCCTCTCTGTTAAAAACACTGTCATTTGTTAATCCCAGCTCTGATTTATTCTTATTCATAGAAGTATATCTGTATTGAAGATCTGACAATAGTGTATGCAACAATACATATGTTCCCAATGGGTCTGTGTTCCAGAGATGATCTAATCCATTTAACCATGTCCTACCTCCTATCTCTTCAATTCAAACTTTGTTTAATTTTTTTCTTCCCCCCCCAAATCATTTTGCTAAAATACCATAAAGCTACACTTTTCATGACTAAAAGAACTAACATTTTCCTTTCTAACCACGGGGTTTTTTGTTTCTTATCTAAAACATTGCATACTTGTCCAGAGAAGGAGACAAAAACACCACAATTCATTTCACTGGCAACATAACATTCTCATTTTGTATTTAAATCTATCAAGACAAGTACTGGTTCAAGTTTATTGCTGTTTTGATCCTACAAGTTTCACAAAATTCACATTGCCTGTAGCTGTCAAATACCATACAGCTCCCTTAATAAGAGACAATAAACATACTTCACTGCTTCAAATTTTAAAATGCACTCTGAGATTTTTTTGCAGGATTTCAAAAAACAGTTATTGAGAGGAGTAATTATGAAAGTAGTAATTTTCTCACTGATGTTATTTTTCTATAATTGAGAGTTAGGCAGTAGGAGCATTGTGTTCCTTTAAGTTTTTTTCCCCCCACGGTGTAATCTACATGGAATTTTGATTTATCCCATTTTTCTTTTATAATTCGCTCTGCCCTGAGGAACTGCAGGCAGGCAGAAGGTTGGGAGACTGGAAGAAAGCATACAAACTATGGAGGCAAATATAAGAAGAAGGTTGGGAGACTGGAAGAAAGCATGCAAACTATGGAGGCATATATAAGGAACCTGACAAGCACAAAGTATTAAAAAAACCCATAAAAATCTGCATTTCAAAGAGATTTGCATCAGGAGTTCTTAAACTTGTTTTTGGGCCAACCTGACAAGCACAAAGTATTAAAAAACCCCATAAAAATCTGCATTTCAAAGAGGTTTGCATCAGGAGTTCTTAAGCTTGTTTTTGGGCTAGGCCACACTGTTGGAGATTGTCTTGTGTAGTGTGTTTCTGTCCTTATGGAAATTCTGCTGCTTTCATTCCTTTCATAACTTTATAGCATCACAACAACAGTAATTTTCCAATTATTTACATAGAAAAAGAGTTTAAATGTATGTTATACTTCTTTTAATGCAGTTTAGCATCTGGAAACTTGGAGGAAAGTGTCTTCTTCCTAGGGACCCCATTTTGAGAAATGTTGATTGAGGCCACAGTCCCATACAGTCCCAAGAATGCAAGTGTGTGGAGCCCTTTGCAGATCATTACAGAGTGCTATATAATGTTACAAGTTGATTTTTTTAAAAGTTGAACTAATAATATTTCCGGGTCTTATTTATTTTTTCCATTTGTCATAAAGTGAATATTAATAAAACAGATGTTAAGCCTTTTTGGGAAAATTGTGTTGTTATGAAGTAGCCCAGTGCTAAGAAAAAAGAAAAATTTGTTTGTTTAAAAAGAAAAATTGAAGTTCTCTAAGTAACAGAAGTGAAACATTGACACCTTTTACTTGCTTTTATTGTCTTATCTCCTTTGAAGTCTTGTTCTACCATCATTCAGAAGAAACTCCCTCCAACTGTTGTTTTTAACTATTTTGTGGACCCTGAACAGAGTAATTTCTGATTTGTTTGCCAGCTAGACCAAGTTTTTAAGGCTGGAAGAGAGAAGGAAGTTATATTTTACATGTAGGGTCAAATAACTCACAGGTTTCGTAATCTACAATTTGTTTAATTGCAAATCTGCAAGGTTTGAAAAATTTTTATCCTTTTTTTCAGGTCTCTAATATCAATGTTTCCAAGGTTTCACAAGCTCTGCAGGGAAAGTGTTGAACTTTGTAAAGCACAGGTGTTCACAATGCAAATGGTTCATCATAAATAGGAGTCAGCATGACACGTCTCTCTCAGAATGTACAAATAACAGCATAAAGCAGAGGCTCTCCTGCCATCTTTGAACATTTTATCCTTCTATCAGAGTTTGTAAGTTTGGTGGGAGATACTGCAAGATCTGAAAGAGTCAAAGGTAGTTGTAGAGCATTGCTCTTTTGTGATGTCCTGTGAAACAACACCTATTACACGAATACCATCCCAAGAGACAAGAAGCCAAAAAACAATATGCTGAAATGGTGCTGAAGCTCTGCCAAGACCTTTCCTAATTGTTCCAAGCTTATCACAGGCTATATTTGTCTGCTCTAAATTAATGTTGTCAGTATCATGAGCTGCAACCTTAGCACAAGGCCAATGCTGTTTCTAGTGAACGTCAGGGTTTTTGCCTGCTGTTTGGAACTGCAGCAAGAACTGAGAAAGCTGATGTTTAATAAGGGAAGTAGTCCATCAGTTCACCCTCTGCCTCAGAAGTAGTCTCTAAACCCATAGAAAGTTTCTGGTAAGTTAGCTAGTCCATTGCTTTGTCCCAAAGCTGGATAATCTGTGTCATTCCTGATAACTGCCCTTAAAATTTTCCAGTGCTGCGGAATTTCTCCTTATAGGTGCTGCAAAAAGAAATGCTAACCTTTGGAAAAAGCTCTTTACAAATGGATAAAATCAGTTGAACTTTGAAACATGGAAGCCAAGTCTGGTTTCTAGTCTAATGAACCAAGAAGAAAATGGTAAAGGAGTATAGCTGCAAGTTTGGGCTGCGAGTAGATTCTTTGATGTTCCTCCTCAGAGGGTTTTTATCACTAGGCCAACCCTCTCTGCACTGCACAGCTGGGGCCTGTGCAAGCCTACAGGACCAATGCACAGCCCCACTGGCCACTGGGCACCTGACAGCAAGAGGACAGTGCTGTTTTCTGGGGTAGCTGATGGCTTAGTGAGCTTTGACACGATAGAACTACAATGAGCTCCCTGCCCTTCGTGACAGCTGATAAATGAAGTGAGCAGACAGTCTTGCTTCATGTTCCACTGGTCAGTGACCTGGTGCAAGGCAAACGTGTGCTCAGTGATCTGCACCCCAAGCAGGGACAGTGAGCTCTGCCAGTAGGGAAGATATGCTCTGGCTGGGTTTGTCCATGCATCTGTAAGAAGAATTTATGTCTCAAGGATTATGCTTTTTGGGCTGGGAAAGCAAATATGTGGCCAAATCCTGATCTCAATTGCACGTGCACAGCTCCCAAGGCAGCAGAGCTGCATTCTGGCTCAGCATTTGGCCTAATGAGGTCTTGCATGATTGCAAATAATGTGCATGGCACACTGGAGAGCAAGCAAACAACTGTTCTCTGTTTCACTCTGCTCTGCACTGCAGCATCTGTTTTGCTTCATCATTTTTTAAAAGAAAGCCACAAATATTTTTCACTAGGGAGCTGATAAATAACAGTGCTTACATTTTTTAAAAAGTTTTAGGGGTGATAAGTGATTCTTCCAGTGTATAAAGTCTTTATGTTTGGATTTGAGCATTAATTCACAGATTGTCTCTGATGTTGTTTCTAGCTCAGGAAATCCTATGGGGTATTCTCCCTCAGGAAATCACATGGGGTGATGTCTTAGCTTGATTTGTTTTTATTTGTGTATCTAACTTTGCACAGAATTGTCTTTCACAGCAGCATTTTTTTCATGGAGATTTATATTTCTTGGAAAATTTAGCAAGCTGGGGAGTATTTAATAATTTGTCAATGAAACTTTAAATGAGATTTGTTGCAACTTTGTAAATACACATGATACTGGGTTGATGAGTGTCATGTAGTAAACCATGCTAGTTTAAAGGGATGTGGTCAAAAGATTATGCTTTTTTCATTCTTAAATGGCTTTCTGTGTGGAAATGTGTTCTAGCAAATGGCAGACTACATGTATAAACAGAAGCAGGGCTAGTCTGAAGTCTAACTTTACTAATTCTCTAATATTTTGTTGCCTCTTTTGTCTGCATAGCATTTAATTTTAAGATTTGACATAACAAACCAGAGGAAACAAGGCATGCATGTGAAATAGAAGAGAGAGAAGTTGGAGCTCTCTGCTCTCCTGGGGGTCTCTCCCTGTCAACTCCATACAATACTCTGCTTTCACTTGTAAAAGCAGAACAGAAAAATGCTGCTTCTTCTAGAAATTGGTGGCATAAACACAGGAAAGTGGTCACCTCTTCTCCTGGACAAAGTGGCCTGCTACCCTTTGTAATGGGAGCTTCAGTGAAATGCACTGTGAAATTAGCTGGTGCTAATATTTGTGTTCAGTTTTGGATAGTCCAAAGAAGACTTGATGTTTCCTTTCCGGAAATAAACAAAACCAACTTCTGAACTGTCATAAAATAACAGTAGTTCTTAAAGGCAAATCGTCGCACGTCTTCGTCGTGGGGTTGTAGTTGTTTCATGGATTCTGCTTCAATCAGGGAAAAATATGCTTAAGTGCCAATAAAAGTTTTTATGCTGCTATGATTTCCTCCTGCCTCATCTTCCTCCTCTCAATCTGTGCCATTATTCCACTGTCTCTAAGTGACACTGGACATGGTTTTAATGCAAATTACTTTGAACTCTCTGGTAGTGAGGCAAAATAGCAGGTTAATTTCCTGCTTAATGTATGTTACAAAGAAGTGCTTGGCACTACACAAACCAAAGAAGATGGCTAGGAAGGTGCCACGTATCATAAGGAAATAAAGAGTGCAAATTTTTAGTGTTTCCTGGGTTGTATTTTCTGTATTTAAAGCAATCTTTCCAAGCAGTTGGATCAAGTGCTATTGTCTCTGTCATTTTGCCTTGAGCTGTTCTGTGGCAAACCCCCCAGCTGATGGCACAGTGTATGTGCCATGATGATGCAAGTAGATTTCTTGTGGTTGCATGCTATATTTTCATCTCTATCCAAGAGGAGACAAAATGATTTTTCAGATGCTATTTTGGCTACATTTCTAAGATGAGTGGTAGCATGTGATATGCTTTAGAAACCAATGCTGTCTTTTCACTGAAGTCAATAGTAAAATTTTAGCTGCCATCAGTGTGAACAGGATTCAGGCAGTGTTTGTGCTGGTTTGATAAGTTTCTCTCACACACCTCACTGCCACTCCCCATACCCTTGAAGTTCTTCTATATTGTGTATTACAGGTGATTGAGTATTTGTCTCTTTCTTCTATAATCTTAAAAATGCAAAGTCTCATTTACCAAACTAGCAGTTACAATCTTGTCCATACAGCAATACCATTTCAGATGGAAATAAAGCAGATTTCAGTACTGCACAACAGAAATCTGAAGAGGAGTGTTTGCACATAGAAAAAGCTGTGACAGGTTTATGTCTGATGTTTACAGACCTGCTCTAACTTTACTTTTCTAAAGCAATGTCAATGCTTGCTACTACAAGGTGGAGTTTGAAGGTCAAAACGAGGAATATCAAGGGGTTTAAAGTATACATAAATGTATATTTGCAACTTTGATTCCTGTAATGCCTGAAGATTTATACCTGTCAAAGAGCCTGAAGTGATACTGAGCCTTCAGACATCTTCTACCTTTTTAGATAGGCTCTCAGTTTGAAATAATCCCATTTTCAATGTAATGAAACTAATAGTGTGTAAAGCAGCTCTAGGACCCATATCTGCATTGACCAGTCTTCAAGTGTTTATTGTTCGGTGTATTTTTATTTTTACCCTCTGTTTAAAAGAATATTTTACCTCCTGTAACTCAGAGGCTCTCTAAAGGAGAAAGAAATACTGGAATGACTGCCAGCAACATCCTGTCAAATGCACAGTCAGCAGTTTGTATTTTAAATACTGTCTAAATCCTGATGCAAAACTCGTGCACAAGAATGTTTGTTTGTTTTCAAATTTGTTAGAGACCTCCTGAGAGAGTTGCACTGTGCTTTTGGGAAATCAAACGTTTCCCAAATTTAAAACATATAGGGAAAGTCTTAGATGCCTTTGTTTTCTGTGAAAACATGTTTAAAACCAATGTGGGATTGACACAATCTGTTTTGGAGTAAATTCTTAGTACTGCCCATGTGTTTTTCTCCACTGTTACAGTGAGCTTAACTCCCAGAGAGTATTACGTGCATAGCTGTTAGGAGAACATAGAGCAGAGAAAACCCCAAAGTTAAATGTAGACATGATGAATTGAATACAAGGTTTTGCCAAAGAAAAACAAACCAGTGTATTCTAGCCCATCCTTCCATCATGCAGTGACAAGTATCTGCTATGTGCTGGGTGACAATCCAGATTACATATTATCAGTAAATGCAATCCTGTAGGAATTGCAGGTATTGTACTGTAGGTGAAATTTAGGGATATCTCTATTGACAGTAATTTTGTTCAGGATGCCATTGCCTCCATGGCTGTATTGGGTCAGAGGGCTAAATTTTATTTGCAGCAGGTGAAACTGGATTCCATTGCTGAGCACACTGGATTCCACATTCTGAGCAAATTTGAATGCTGGGGGTGATGATCTGCTTGGAGCTGGAAGTTATAGAGCTTTGCAGTGTTGACCAGTTTCTGCTGTGACATAAGCAGATCATCAATCAAATGATATCTCAGGAAAGATAAAAGTATGTTCTGCCATGGAATAACCTTGTCAAAATAATTGAACTTGGCAGAAAGTTTAGCCTTTAAACAGCTCCAAGATAAGCAGTGAAGTGTAAGGAAAATTTGTCTTCTTTTGGGCTTGAGTTAAGGCCAAAATTGGAATATGCCTTGAGATTTTTTTTTTAATGTACCATATAGTTTTTTAGTGTCTTGGCAGTATTGCAATTCAGTTCCACATTTAAATGAAATGCATACTTCTGGGCCACAGCAATGAATGTTGACATTTTGGTACTGATCTGGCAAGCTCTTGAAACATATTTGATATGCATATTAGTGGTGAATCCCTCAAGAAAACTGAAGTTAGGTGCTTAGAGAGACCACAGGTCAAGAATTGTAGTAATGTATCGATCCGTTGGTAGAACATTATCTAGGCTTGAGCTGTAAGTACAGTGCATTTTTTCCAAGAAATGTTTAAAGCCTTCTTGAATTAACAGATTATTGAATCACAAACCTTGCTGATCAGAATAAAATTATGTGCAACTTCAGAATTTCAGGGGTATGAGTTGTCCAGATAATGAACATTTTCTAGAATCGAGTGTTCTTGGTTTTGCTACCGTGTTGGTGGTTCAAGCTAAAACACAGTTACCTGTAGCCTTGCTAAGAAACAAAACTTGGGAGAAACAATCTAACCATATGGTCTGAAGATCAAGTTAAATTGACACTTATTGAAATTGAAAGTCATTTTGGGTTGTTTAATATTTTCAAGATTTCAAAATACAACCAGTCTTATGTAGATGTCTGCGTGAAAAATACTTTTTTTTGCAGTTATGCTAGACAAAAACCTGTCTAAAATGCACATCTCATGTGCATTTATTTATGACCTGTCTTTTCAAGGTATCCTGCAAATCATACACATTGCCTCACTTTATAGATGCTCTTACACAGGAAGAAGATTTCCTGCAAATCATACACATTGCCTCACTGTATAGATGCTCTTACACAGAAAGAAGATTCAGGTTAGGTCTGCAAAACTCATTTAAGCCTCTATGCTGTATGTTGTCTCTCTTTCCTGGGCATATAATTATCCAATGGATTTCTAATACATAATTTAATTAATTCTTTTTCTGAAAGAAAAGTTAATAGTGGCGAAGTGGCTGCTAATATCTTAAACACATCTATGAACTTAAACATTTCTGGTTATTCATTGAATTTTGTAGAAATAGCCAAGGTTGCATTTGCTTGAGAATATTAGTTGGAGATTCTCGAAACTTTGTATGTATGTGCAGGATTGTTCCTCACTCAAAGCATAAAAGCTTTCAGCATTTTCTTTTCCATTCTTTTAGCTTTATTAGTTTCAACAAGAGAGAAGCTTTTTGGCTTTGGTTTTTTAAAAAAAGCAGTTTTTAATTTTATTTCATCGCAGGGTGAAATATCTTCACAGTTTCATGTCTGTTCAGCAGCAGCCTTTGCTTTCCACCCTGTTCTAACAATTTTTTCACTGTCTGATTAGGGTGTAAAGCTCCAAGGTATGGTTTGTCTCTGTGCATGTACCTCTGCTCCTGCACCTGTAGCCTAACAGTACTGCCAGTACCTAAAGCTGCCAATACACAAAACTGAGGAATAACTAAAATGCATAAAAAATATGTTATTCAGTACATAAAATACAAGAATTTCACAGGCCCAGCCTTCAACTCACTTTTTTTCCAGTGTGTGACACTGTAAGACAGATTGTGAAGTGGGATTTACTAGGTATATGCAAGATTAAATGCTATTTGATTTTCATACAAATTGGAAATAGAAAGAAGTGATCCATTCTACCATTCTTGCTGGGAGAAAGGAAACCACCAATCCCCTCTTATTATGCAGGAACCTGATCCTGTTTCCACTGAAGCCACTGTACACTGTGACACTGCTTATTTTTTAAGTAGATATATTTACACTGAATACTCAGCCTGAGTCTGCCTTTTCAGGGCCATTAGTCATGCTGTAATGCCATCCTGTATTTAACACAATATTCTAGGTAAATCTGTCCCTAAAATTAAATTTAGCTTCTAAAAGGTTGAGCCTAAATTTGGCTTTAAACTCTAATGTGTATATAGGACAATTAACAATTTGTTAAGTACTAACTCTGAGGAAACCGTATTAGCTTAGCCAGTTCTGGGAAACTGAACTGCAGGTTCTACACGTGATTTTGGAGCTATCCTTTCAACTATGAATTGCAGACACAATCTGTTCATCTCAAAGATTTTAGGGAGAGCTGGTTTAGACTTTGGATTGAAAGGAATGATGAGGTATAAATACTACAGCATTAAACAGAAATACTCCAATAAGGATGATATTGCCAAAGATACATATGGCCATAGGTATACTGAAATTAGTGTAGCACTTAAAACAGAAACATATCTCTCTGCCTTGGGTGGTTTAACACAGCAGTGGAGATGACTTTCACAAAGACATTTATTGATGATGTGCATGTTTTTAGTAATACATCAGACAATAAAAGTTATTATACAATAATAGTAAATGTCTACAATATAAAACTGTCGCTATTGAAATAGAAAACATTGACATTCACCAGTTCACAAATTACAACTGCACAAAAAATATTGACAAGAAAATAATATCTAGTTTTTGCCACTTAAATTACCAAGTACAAAGCTGCAGGCCATGGCACTAGTCCACTAAAAAGATCACACAATGCTGTTCTCAAGCATGATCTGTACCTATCCCTTGAGTGTCTAGTCACATCTACAGAGCTCTCTGGTGACAATGAGCTTGACAGCTTTGCCATTAACATTGAGGATTTGTTAGTTCAGCCTTGGTTGTGAGGTCGCTGTTGAAGTGGACTCAGTGATTGATAGAACAGCCTCCACTTTGCACAAGCTGGTGGGATGATGCTCTGTCCAAGCCTGTAATGTGATGTAGAAGAGCAGAGCTGAAGAGACCCTGACCTTGTAAGCGGCACAAGAATGGTTTGACATGTTCCAAACTCAGCAGGATGTTATTAATAAACTTAAAAAGGGCTTCTCAAAACTTTCTGGAAGATTTTAAGAAGCTGAAAGATTTATTAATTCTTTTGTTTGGTTCTCTCCTCCTCACTCCTCCCCCCCCATCTGTTGCAAAAATAAAATACTTTTAACCCTAAATATTTCCAAAATCAGCAGTCCCTGCTTTAGACTTTCTTCTGCCCCCTCCCAAGTATTTCTTTCTCCTTTCAATGGAAACTATCTCCCTGGGAATACTTGCACTTTAGTATGCTTTAAAAGGAGGTCAGTAAGATAAACTTTTGCTGAAGCTATTCAAGCAAAACTAAACTAAACCAAAACTGGGAATCCTACTGTATTCTCTGCTGCCATCATAGTTTCAAGTAGACGATGAAAACTATCACCTAAATAGTAGTGCTGGTAAGGTAAAAGACTTTTGGCCTTGTGCTTACTCTGCAACCTCTTGATTGTAAACAAGAGGAAATTGTTAAGGTGAGAAACCAGATTAATCCCCACTGTATCTGTAATGGTTTTGTTGGAATTTGGGCTAATCACTGCAAATTATGTAGTATGATTCAGGAGGGGCACATAATGGGTAAGCAAGTAGAGAGCAGAGCATAAAATAGGAGTCATATAAAGTACAATCACACAATAAATAGAAATAAATATTATGTCAAACATAATGTCATTTAGTAATTATTCAGCAGAAAAACTGTCAAACATAATGTCATTTAGTAATTACTCAGCAGAAAAACGATGTTAATTGAAATAAATCAACAGAATATAATTGTGATAGAATGGAAGTTGTGATGCCTCTATTTAGGGCTATATGCTGTCCACATTAGTACCGATGTTCCTCAGACCAGGAGAGCACCAGGACAGACAGAGAGTTTGTCAAGTATTTAAATTGGTCATCCTGAGAATGAAAACCACTTTGGATATTCCTTTTAAAAATAACAGCATACATTTGCATCTTACTTAACTTCATGTTCTTTAAGATAGTGAGAATTTGTTCTTAAACATCTACAGCTAGTTCAGTTTTGATATTGAGGGCTCAACCCAAAGCTCTTCAAAGATGACAAAGTCAATACAGAGCCAAATCTTACTCCCTCCTCTGTTGGCAATGGGTAGGTCCTTGCACCAAAGGATATTTTGGCCATCTCCTACCTGTCCCTCTGTAGGGACCACACAGCCAAGGGTCTGCAGCACCTTTCACTCTGTCTCATGCCTGCCCTGCATGTCCCATGCACAGCTCTCCAGCACTGTATTTTCAGCACAGAGGTGGGCAGGGGAGTTTAAGGCTCAGCAGCAATGTGTTTCTCAGTACTCACTTTGGTTGCAGCTAGATATGTGATGGAAGTGGTGTGGGTGTCCTGCAGGAAACAGGAGCTCTTCAGTTAGCTGTCAGCGTGGGGTGTTGTGGGGATGCCTGAAACTGCAGAATGTGGCTTTACACAGTAACTCTGTGCTCCAGAAGTTTGCTTTCTGCTGCTACCCAGATACAGTTGCTGGAGAGTTTTATCTCTAGATACTTTTCAGTATCTGATGATTTGCCTTTTTTAAAAATTATCTTTTTTTCTTTAAGGAAACTCTAAACTAGGATCGACTATATTTGGCTGCTGCTGACAGTTTTCCTACCCCTTTGGAGAACAAAAATTTCCCAGCATTATTTAACAGCAGCTTTGTCCTCCACTTTCTTTGCTTACTGATTTGAGGTCAGTCTTGCCCTCAAAGCACACCAGCTGCAATCGCTTCCTACCTTTCCTGCAACAACTCAGCCAAATGTGCATGCTCATACTTTTTTCCCATGACACAGGTAGGCACAGGGGGTACCAGCCTAAGATAGGCTCTCTTAAAAATGCAGGATCTGGCATGAAATGATTGAAAGCAGTAACCATTGGCTTTGATTTTTATTTTAATTTCTTCTCTTTGAGGTGGTTCTTGTCGTAATGCAATCACCGCGGTCCAGTGACCAAAGGGATGAGTATGTGATGAGGAAACACTTGCTTGGCCCCTGTCAACTTTCTACAGAAGTTTTGCCACAGGTAAGGATCTCCAGATCCATCAGGTGGCAGAGAAATGTTGTAGTGTGTTTAACAACCTTTGAGATGCAAAACAAATTTGTGGCTGCATCCAGCAGGTGGCAAGCACAGCACACTGAATTAAGGCTGAACAGAGCTGTTTCTGCCAGGGGAAGCTGGCGATGCTGCTCAGCATGTGCACGTGTGTGCATGGACAAAATATCAGCCAGATAAAGGGCAAACCCTGCCAGGCCACTCAGCTTGGCTGGGGCACTGTCAGTGCTGGGGCATCGGTGCTGTTCTGGATGCTATTGATAACGTGTGGGGTTATTGCCATATTCATTCTCACATGTAAGGATAGATATAAGCTAAATATAAACTATTCTATATACTATTTTAACTATGTCTTTAAATGACACATTCAGGCTTCAAATTTGTGATACTAGCTTGCAATTAAATTACTCTAAACATTGCATGAAATAGCTTTTTTTTCCACATACATCTTCTGAAGTTTTTGTGACTTCTCACAGTGCCTCGTGACATGTACAAGTAGATATGGACATTGTTCCCATTTTCCAGCTGGAAGAACAAAGGCAAAACTGAAAAAACTTGCTTTAAAGTAAGTGAATGAAAGAGCAGAAATATTCCCAGACCTGGTTATAGTCTCATTTTCCCCTTAAAAAGTATTAAACTACATAAATAACTTTTTGGTGTGATTTTGATCATCAGAAAATATTGATAATCCAACCACTTGCTACCTGAGAGAAAGCTAAATTTGATGTATTATTTTGAAGATTATATGTACTGCAAATTCTCAAGGGTCATGTAATTGTCTACATCATATTTATCAAGTTTTGGAATTTTTCTAAAGTTATGCCAGAAAGTATTTATGAACTCATTTACCTTTGAAGACAATAAATGAGTGTGAATCAAGAATAAATATTACATGGAGTTCATTATTTGAGGTAAAATGGACATATGAGGATATCATTAGTTGAAACTTTCTACAGAGCTTATCACCATTCCCCTCATTTGTATTGATAATTTGAGCCAGACTTTAGTTCCAATTAATGCTAGTATAAATGTGAATTTGTTCCATACACATAAAAAAAAGCTTCTACATGGAGCAAATACTCTAGGAATAGTTTTGTACACATGGAAACAAATTCTGTAAAAGTCAAGAGTAAAGTTTGATCTCTGATGTTTTGTGATGGGACTAAAAGCATTATTAGTTAACTGATACATAAAATTTGTTACATTTTTGCTTGTCAGAATATGAGTTTACTAACTGTGCAGGAATTTGAAAAACTAAGTAGATTTGATTAGTTGGTAATTTTATATGGAAATAGTTTGATGTTTTCTGATCAGCTCTTTCCCAGAACTCATGTTTTCAAATACAGAATTTTACTCTGAGTCACACAGAGTGTGGAGTCAACTCCCTCTGTGTGTAATGTTCTTCAAAGTCAGTGTGACCTATCATGAGGAAAGGTTAAGTGAACCCCATTTTTGTGTGTGGATATATATACTTATTTTTCTAAACTACTATAAAAATATCCATTGGGATATAAATGTACATTTATGAAGCAATGTTCAAAATAGATCAGTAAGAATATAAATCTAAAAATATATTTCTTCTATATTTAATAAATAAATCTGCATTTTATTGCATATATTATGATGAAAAAATTGCCATTAAAAAAGGAAAAATAGCATAAATCAGAATGAGAACAATTTCAAAGACCTTAAATTTCCATTTGAGTTTAAATTTGGGCCTCTAGATATAGCATATATTTGAAATATATTATAAATATGATGATAGGACATTTATGTCATTAAAAACCACCAACAAACAAGCAACACAGCTCCACCAATTCCTTGGACAAAATAGCTCACATATGTGCAAAACAGGTTCTTCATATTCCATGTTATTTATACAAGCTTTTCCTTCATAAAGACCTCTGAACTGAAGTGAGGAGTTTTCTCTACACTTCTTTTGCAGTTCTGAGGAAGCTGCAGGATGCTGGCAGGAACTCCGACATGCCTGTCCACCATGTCTGTTGCTCTCAGTCAAGACAAACAAAATGAAGACCAAGCAGTGCTCTTCACAATGTGAAATCAAAGGCCACTGCCAAATCTTTAAAGTGTAATTACTCTGAGGTGATCTAATGTTTCTGCAATGAGCAGTAAGCTGTGATGTTCAGGACTGCAGATGAATTGTGTCATTCTTTCTGCCTTGCACAAATGATTGTTCAGAAAAAGTATGTTGCAAAATGAATCACTCGGTGTCGAAAGGCCCAGCAGTCTTTTTGGGGTGCAAGCGTATGTTTTCTGGTGGCCGATACGAGAGGGAGCTCATTTTGGTTGTTAGGCTTGGATGGGCGCTGACATTTGGTGGAATGTATTTTATTAGCTGAAGGAAGTATTTTTTAAAGTTTTTTCCAAAAAACACGTAAAAAAATGGATTCAAACAGTTGTTAAAGTAAGCAATACAAATGGTGAAAGGCATGGCCGTATCCACAATATCGGTGATTTTGCAGTCTGTTATTACATGTAATTGAATTAACACATCCAGAAAAGTAAATACTTGATGAGGAATCCAGGAAAAGAAGAAGAAAAATACTATTGCCACAATCATCTTAAAAATATCATCATTTCTGGTCTTGTTTTTTTGAATTTGATATGCCTTCTTCAGAGTCTTCCAGATTAAGGTATAGCTTGTTAATATGACCAGAAAAGGAATTAAAAAACCCAACAAATTTTTGGATAAACCTAATCCGACCCTCAACGTTGTGTTATTGTTGTCATACCGAAACCCACAGACTGTCATGTTCAAGTTCTCAGCAAAGAATATATTCCGGTGAATGATGACAGGCAGACTGGCCACGCCGGCGAGAAGCCAAATGGCAATGCAAGTTATTCTGGCCACAAACATGGTGCGGCGAATCCGAGACTTCACTGGATGCACTATGGCCAGGTACCTGTCGATGCTAAGGCACGTGAGGAGGAACACACTGGCATAGAGGTTGAAACTTATCCCTGCTGATGCTAACTTGCACAAACAGTTGCCAAAAGGCCACTGGTACTCCATGGCCGTGTAGGCTGCCCAGAGGGGCAGAGTTATTAAAAAACACAAGTCAGCCAGTGCCAGGTTGAGAAGAAAGATGCTGGCTACTGTTTTTAACTTCATGTAGCAGTAGATGACAATAACAACCAGGCTGTTCCCAAATATGCCTATGATAAAGATGATGCTGTAAACGGTTGGAACCATAATGTAGATGTAACTGTGCCTTCCTGAAACGGGACAGTCAACGTGGATTCTTTTAACAGTTTCTTCAGTAGAGTAATTTGGAATCATCTTGACCTCTTCAGCTGTAACCTAGTTTCAGGGAGAAAATATGAAGCTCACACCTAAGAGGAGAAAAGAGGAAGAAAATAGTATTCATGATAGGGATTTAATTTTTTAAAAGTTTCAATTACATGTCATGTTTTTGTGTCTAACAGTGTCAGTGTCTCTGAATTTACAAGTAAGCCACCTTCAAGTGTTTTCTCAACCAATTCCTATTCTCATACAGACTTTGCTTGCAGAGGTGAGAATGTTAGGAGTTGGCTGAATGTTGTTAGATTCTTTTTAATAAAAATGTCATGTAACAATCTTCTTTCAATTAACAAAGTACCAGTTTAAAATAATGCTGGTTAGTGAACGTATGTAAAAAATAATAGCAGAAAACTATGAACTCAGGGTAGTCTAAGAGTTATTTTCTTTCCATAAATAGGTGACATATCTAATGAGCAAAGTTACTCAGATATCTCAGAAACTAAACTTAAGCACTCTGAACACCAATTAATTATGTAAATACAAAGTGTAATGCATTAAGAAAATAAATGATTTCAGATTAGGTATTCATTTGTATCTCTGAGGTGAATCACCAGAAATTTTTTCTATACATTGAGACAATTTTTACATCACAGAGATAACAGATGATGAAAACACTCACACAACCTAATAGTCTGTTGTTCCATAAATACCTTACATATTCAGAGGTTACCTAGCTCCCCATCTGGCTTCAAACTATGGTATTTAGCTACTAGTGAGGGAAAAAAAAGGCTGAAAATCCCAACATGTGCTCTTCAGTTGCACATTAATAACTGTACAAGAGTTTAAGAAAGGTGCAAGGGGGAACAACAATTCATACTACTTTTTCAGTTACTGACAAAATGTATGTATCCAAGAGCTGAAGTTGTATTTCTGGGCCATATTAAGTGTACAGCAATGATATGAAATCTCCTTTACAGGACATCAGTTTAGTTTGCCAGGGCCTGTGTGTTCTGCAAGAATCATTCCTTATTTGTGACTTCAGAAAGCAGGTAATATGGTGGGACTGATGCTAAATATTTTTCAATCTACAATCAGACAATCTTCCCTCAAAAATGGTGGTTATTTAAAAACGCATAAAAAATTGATAGTTTTTATTGCAGAGCAGTGTTTATTGCTGTTTGCTGACAGCTGGCAGCCAAACCCAACTCCTGCTGCTTCAAACTAAGATTAACGGAAACACTTTGGATTTATAAACAAAACAAACCCAAAACAGCAAACAAACCCCTTAATAAATGTAACTTTTCCATAGCTAAATAGACACACCCTAAGACCCTGGACAGTAGAGATGCATTCACCAAGAAGCCTATGAGTATAGACACATCAGCTATGTTATTACAGAGTTGGCTGCTCATTGTTTGCGTTGTTCAGCACTGATGTTCCTGTTAAGTGTAGAATGCTGCTGTGTTTGACTTGCTCTTGCTGGAAGTCAAACATTATTCCAAATG
The DNA here is from genome assembly GCF_000695815.1 of Acanthisitta chloris. Classification (NCBI taxonomy): domain Eukaryota; kingdom Metazoa; phylum Chordata; class Aves; order Passeriformes; family Acanthisittidae; genus Acanthisitta; species Acanthisitta chloris. The sequence continues at coordinate 10,065 of NW_008656816.1, read as the reverse complement.
GATTGTGTTTTCACTAGGGAAGTGAGGAAACAGATATGTTTCAGCAAAGCTCACCCAGGCAGCCTGAAGTGGAGCCAGCAAGTGAACCCAGAATATGGCTTGGAGGCAATATCTTGTGAGCGAGGTCACCCTTTGGCTCTGTTAGCTTTTAAAAGACTTGGTATTTCTCCATCTTAGCTCACATTCTATTATATGTTTGCATCAATAATCTGGTTCATTTTTATAAAGCTAGCAGAGTAATTTCAAGATTTAGGTTCTTGATAATTCTATCAAGTTTGGAATCTCTAGTAAAATGCAACTAATAAACCCTTTATCAAGATGTGCTATGCAACACTTTTCAGTCTCTCCAATTCATTCTGTGAATTAGCCTTGTTGCCTCAGCTGGTATATATGCCTCAAAATGAGATCAGCTGTTTTTGCCTTGTTTAAGAAATTCAAAAGTCAAGCAAATGGAGCTAACACAAAGAAAGGTATGCCATTCTGATCACATGGCACTGTAGCACATCCTGAGCAAAACTTGGGTTAAAAACTATGTCAAATTTTGAATGCATGGCATTTGGCTCTGTGGAAGGTCAGGCTATCCCTAGAATGGGAAAACCACAATAAAAAAATTTCAAGATAAATCCTCTTATTGCATCCCTTGGTTGTGAAAGACTCCAAGATTTGGCAATAACTGATAGATTCTCCAACATCGAAGTCTGGCAATATTTGCCCTGTCCCAGCCACATGCTGGTGCTGCCTTGTCACTTACAGCCTTTGCTCACTTACATACCTACTAAAATTACAGCCCAGAACTTTGCAGTAAGAAACTCTAGTGAAGTCTCTACTCAGAAAATTACCACTGCAAGTTTGACTTGCAATAAATATCAGGGCCCAGTTAAGGTTGAACAAGAACCTTCTCTGTGACTAGTTTCACCAAGCACTGGTACTATTTGGCAAGAGCATCCTGTGCTTGTCTAAGACAAATGTACCTGATGGTGAATATTCCCCATTTGATGGAGTTGTTTCTGTGCAACAGTAGATGCAAAGGCAATTTTCCCATGGTGGCTTCATACAGCCCTTCAGTGCAGTGTGTTGTGTTGTTTTGCTTCCCATTTCCCTTTTCTACCACATGGTGATCTGTGCTGTTTCATGTCAATAGTAGCTTTAGTTGATACTAATTAATAGCATATGTTCTTTCAAGAAAGTGCAATAGTGATTATGTCACATTTTCAGAAATGTGTTAAAATAAACAAAAACCAACTGAGTTGAGAAACTTGTGTCTGGCACTCTAAGGTATTGAATTCCCTAAGCTTATTCTGGAATGTTTGGGAAGTAAGAAAAAGCAGAACAGTTCTCATGAAGAATCAGGAATTTGGTCAAGAAATAGTATGATACCTCAACCTACCTGTGTAAGAACATGTAACCTTTCCCAAATTAAAGGTTTTGGTGTAACACTAAACTCAGTAGTTGTGCAAATTATGATTTTGGTGTGCTATCAGTTTTTAATTATACTAAGGAATTACAATCCATCAATAAAAGAAATCCATCACTATTTTCAGTAAATGAAAAGGAAGCAGAAATACATAATGTGTCTGCTTTTCTGGTAAATACATATGGATTGCCATATGTGTATTTGAAAACAGTTTGAATGTTGCTGTGAGAATGAACCTCAGAACAGTCTTACATTTGAAGCACAGTAAGGAAGGCTCTGCTAATACTGAGCTGAATTTTTAAATTTCCTGGAAATTTCAAAGTTTCAGAAATAGCCTCAGGCAGATCTGCTTCCTTGAGCACAACTCTAACTTCACAGCATTAGGAAAAGCTTCAAGACAGAGAGGAGAAGGTAATTTGTTTTGGAAGGCACAGGCCCATGGCAGTGCAGAGTGGTGAGAGGGGGCTGCTCTGGTGATGTGAATTCCTTACAGGCAAGGAATTTTGCTGCTATTCTCACTTGTCACAGTTCACCTGCTTGTCCCAGGAATGTGGCTGTATGCATTTTATGCAAAGCAGATCCTTCTACATGGGAAGAACTGCAGATTCTTTGAAACTGTTGCAGAAATAGATGGCTGGTATAGCTTTATGCTGCCAGGATTCACCACAGCAGGTTTAACAACTGGCCAGTTAAATGCAAGTATTGAAACTGTGCACATTGATAATTCCATTTAAAGCATCTCAAATGACCTGATTTAACATAATGATAATTGGATCATTTTAAAGCTGATACACAAGAAGCTTTTTCTAAGAGGACTCAATTGATGCAACTGTGAATGGTGTGGTGACATCAATCTCAAACAAATTATCCAGTGAGCAGAAAACTCTGGTTGTATGTTACTGTCCTGTTTGACCTTTTATCTTTTTTAATTACCATGATTATAATAAGTCACATAATGAAATTCTTCAGACTGCTCTACCAACTCTTATTTACCCCTCTACTCACTGCTTCTGTTGGGTGAACATGCATCCTAATTAAACTGCCTGTGGAAACAAGGAATGCTGGGCTCATGCAAAGTAAACAGCACTTTGACTACTGAAAGATAAGATAGCACTGACTGTAGCTTTCTGTGAGAACTTCATCAGCTCTAAATAGGTAAGCAGGTGTCACAAGTCAGATTTTAAACAGAAATGTGTTCTTGATATTTGCTTTGACACAAACTAAATAAACTCAGGTTGACCACCCTGCCAGAGTTTAGCCACCTTATCATTGGGTAATGTGCACTTCTTTTCTTCTGATGGTAGGTAGGTTATTTGCTTTCCTTACAAATGAGAAGATATTTCCATGTTTAAGAGGATGCTGCATTCTATTTTTATATAAAATTGTTGCACAGGGAGAAGAGAGAATGAAAAACATTTGGCACGATGTGTTCAGTATATTAGCTATGTTTATTTCTTTCTGGTGGCATAAACTTTTTTCCTTTATCTTGAGAGTTTACTTCCGCTCCTCTCCTAATTTATTTTATCTCATTTTTCTAATTGCTGAGAAAGTAATGACACTTACACATGATTTATTGTACAGTCTTTTGGGGTTTTCTTCCTATCCAGCAAAAAAACCCCAAACCCCTTTATCCTCATGACCTTAATGAATATAGCTACTTCATATGCATAGTTCAGCATCTTCTCTGCTCTCCTGGAATTCCTGAGCAGTACCATTGTGAAGACGTGGATTTACCTTTCTCCTAGCTCTTATTTCTGCTGTTAATTCTAACAGTCTGTATTCCCCACTCACGGCTTTCCTAAATAT
>NW_008656816.1:0-6607 GCF_000695815.1 Acanthisitta chloris | reverse complement strand
AAAGCAAAAGCTGCACACACAAGCAAAGCAAAACAAGGAATTAATTCACTGCTTCCCACAGACAGGAGGTGTTTAGCCATCTCCAGGAGAGCAGGGACCATCATGCGTAATGTTCCTTGGGAAGGCAAACGCCATCACTCCAGATGTCCCCCCTTCCTCCTTCTTCCTCCCACCTTATATACTGAGCATGATGTCCTACAGTGTGGAATATTCCTTTGTTCAGTTTGGGTCACCTGTCCCAGCTGTGTCTCCTCCCAATCTCCCATGCATCCCCAACTTCCTTGCCATGTGGCAGTACAGAAAACAGCAAAGGCCTTGGCTCTGTGTGAGCTCTGCTCAGCAACAACAAAAACATCTCTGCATCATCAACTCTGTGTTCAGCACAAAACCCAAACATAGCCTCATACTAGCCTCTGTGAAGAAAGTTAACTCTACTTCAGCTCAAACCAGCACACACTGCCTTCCACTGAGCTCAGCATCTGACTTCATGCCAAATGACAGCAAATCAAAATGTTACTGAAAAGGAACTGCAATAGGTAGTAAAGGACCAGACACTCTGTACATCAGGTCATGAGCACCAAGAACAGAAAGCAACCTCAGAAGACCTGTGTTAGGAGCTGTCAGGCTGGCTGTGGCTTCTGCAACTTTGGATCAGGAAGGTGGTCTGACATGAGAACAAACAGAACTTGCAGGACCTTGTACTGGCCTATGCATCTTTGTTGAACAGCTGTCCTCATGGTCAATCCTTCATGAGGCAACTGCCAGTCTGTCGAAATGGCTGCTAATTTTGGGGTGTTTGCTCTTTTGATTTATTTGAAAGTATTTATCTTTTTTATGCTCTAACCTGTATGTGGATTCTTTGTACCTTCCCTTTGCAAGAGCTGCAGCTGATCTGTTTGACTCGTGCTAGCTCTGTATAGCTGGAAAATAAACTGCCTGTGAGGCTCCTGGTTGTTCTCTAACATCAAACCCTAAATTGCTTATTACTTATTTTGTGCTAGCAGAGGACCAGTTACTGTTACCTTGTAAAAGTGAACTGTTTGTGAACAAATGTGAACTCTGACCTTCTCTGCAAGAGGTTCCCTGTACAACTTTCCTCTGGCACACTTCAAAAGATCCTGCCCTTCTGTATGCTGGCTTCATAGTTTATTCTGAAAAGAACTAACTTCTCTCTTCTGTTTGTTCTCACAGACTACACTCATTAATTTTCCCTTCACTTCCCGAGTATCTTTCAACTACTCAATTTCAGTCATAAAATTCATGTGAAAAAGGACAGATAAAGGGTTTTTTTTCCTCTGGGAAAAACCAGTGCTTGTGGAATGTCTGAACAGTGCAATTGGGCGTGTGTGTGATTTTGAATGATTATGAGGGAGGAAAATGCAAAGGAACACAGAGTTAAGCACAGTGACATGTAAATCACTTTGAAGTTTAACTCATATAATATAGATTTTGACCACTAGAGGTCTGTATTTCCTATTTTAAATAAAAGAATGGCTGCATTTTATACTCTGGTGCCATCACTTTTCAAAATCTGCCCTTCTTTCAAGATTATTTAAGATGCAAACACACTGCAAAATGCCTATCATTGAACCTCTGCATTTATGTAAATGTACCAGAGCAAACTATTTCCAATTTATTTTAGTATATACTGCTTATATCTAATTTCCTCTATTCTAGCACATCATTGGTTTTGCTTATCTTCAGTCCATTTCTTGCACTTGACTTAGAATAAGATCCTGATGTTTTAATTTATTCAAACACATATGCAGCATAAACTCTCTAAAGTTTTTAAGCCAATTTGAGAATATTTTCAAAGAGACTAGAAGTATAGTTTACTTTTAACAATGCTGATGAAAAAATAGTGAAAGCTACTCATTAGGCTAAAACATTACTTTAAAATTAACTAGGCATGTTGTTAACCATACAGCTTTTTCCAAATATGAATCAGTTTTGGAGGAAGATATTTTTATTGTTGAAAATGAAACTTCAGAACTACTTTTTTTAAAAAGTAATTTCAGGGATTTTTGAAAACTGAAAGGTAACAGGAGCTTACGCATTTTGTTATCCAAATGGTGCATGTATTTCATGAATTGCAAGTAATTTTACTAATTTTCCTAACACACTTGGGTTTGCCATTACCCCTTTGGACAGTATCAGTGCATGATGATGTTACTGTGTTTCAAATTATTTATTTACCTAAATAGTTCCCTAATGCTAGTAAGGGTAAACAGCTTTTAATACAGATAGAGAAGAAAGGTTATTAGTGTTATGATGACATCTATTTTATTGAAAATAGTAGATGAGCAAACTAGAACCAAGAGAAAATGGATATAAACTATATTTTCTTGTGCCAGATAAGTAGCACTAACCAGTGTCTTGTCCAATATTTATAGCCAATGGGTTATACAGTGTCAGTGTATCCCTATGCACTTAAGGGATGTTTGGATACAAGCATACAATGTTTGTATCTTGAAGCTGCTAGAAATAGGAGCATTTAGAGAGAACAGAAGTGATAGATAGAGACAGAAAACCTGTAAGCAGTTGGCTAGATTTAAAATGAAGACCAAAGAAATCTAATCTTTTATTTGCACAATTACAGACTTTGTGTTAGAAATGAATGTGGCAAGAATTGGCGTCAGTGAAAGGTCACTTCTAAAACACTAATTTGTGGGCCTGTGGAGTGATGAATAAAATAATCTAAGTACATTTTTGGGACACTAAATGCTAATATACTACAATGCAATATGTGACAGTTTTTCTGCTCTTTTTAACAGCTGCTGATGGAATAATGTCACAGTTATAATGAGAGCAGTTACAGCAGCAGGGAAGGTTTGCAGTATTGTTTGCATATACTCTCATAGTACTTACAGAGTCCAGAAATGTTGGAAATATTTTTCCTCCTACTTAGCTCTTTGGACAAAGCTAACTATACCCACTCTCTCCTCATGTATGTTTGTTTTTTCCTAGGAGTTGGGAAATCCTAATGTACATATTTCTATAAAATTTTACTCGCGGATGTCAGTGCCAAGAAAGGATTGCTCAACTTCACCAGTTTCTCAACCTCACTAGAACTTAGCAGCTTAACGAATGTTGTTAGCACAGCAATGATTAAGGGGTTTTATTTGTACAAATGTTTGACTAATTGATCCACAGGGCACTCATTACAGTTAGCCAAAAGTCTTTCAGTTGAGAGGAATTTTAATTCTTTTAGTTTATAGGTTTCATTTTTAGGATTCTCTAGGCTTAGGTTTCAAAGTAAACACTGATTTGCTCTTTACACACATAATTTTGTTTTCTCTGCTGTTAAGGGAAGGGAAAGCATACTAGGGTTCAATAAATGTAGAACTGGACTCCAAAATACTGAAGGATTGACCATTGTCAACATGCAGCATATTTATCTAATCTCTTTTGGAAGATCAGTGAGGTGGTGGTTTCAGAGACTGCTGGTTCTGGCCTGGCAGTGTACACAATGCAGGATCTCAGAATTGGTCCAGTTGCAAAGGACTACAGTGGGTCATCTGGTCCAACCTCACTGCTTAAGCAGGGTTGTCCTAGAGCACAATTATAACAGATATTTTAGACTCTTCTACCTAATTTTTCTGGTCCCTTTCTTTCACATTTATCCATCAGAGCAATCTCTGCTTTCTTTCTTTGACCAAGGCTGCACAAATGTGTTGCAAACTCTCTGGTATTTAGTACATCTCAGATATTATACAACCTTAAGAGATGTGAATATGAAATTACCCACAGAGCAGTAACTTAAAACTGAAAAGATACTTAAATAAACAAAGTAAAACATATTTCTAGATTAATACTCCTATTTCAGTACTTCTGAAACTAAACATCAAACTGCTATGCTTCAGAAAAGATGGCATGTGAAAAGAGAATCTCAGTGTGTCCTGTTATCTCAGTTGCTCTGTCTTGACAGGAATGCAGATCATATTTTCCTTATCTAGGTTATTAAACCCATAGTTTGGGTTTGAATTAGTTTTTAAATATGAAAATTAGTTGTTATAGCAGGAGGCAGTTACTGCTCTTGTTTATACCACAGGGTAAAGAATTACCTCTTTTTCTAGAAGAGGCTGAAGACACTTAGGACATATTAAGACTTTGAAATGAGGGCATTAACTACCATCATCAATTCAGCATGGATCTTTGCACCTCTGTTCTAGCCATTAGCTTTACCAAAAAGGAAGATTGGCACCCTTCTGGGAGATAAAAATGATCAATAATCAGCAGGGAAAGCTAATGTCTGCTTCTCAGGGACATTTCATCTCCTCATATTGCTAACAATATCATTTATTGCACATTAAATGCCAAGAAATAAAAAAAATAAAGCTATTTCAAATCAAGGTAGGGCTAGAATTTCTGGAGTTTTAGCACTGACATCAAAAGATTTTTGAAGGGCAGCATAATGTAATGTACCATTTTAGTACAGATATGCATCTTACTGCACATTCATAACTTCAAGTTTGATGCCTGGTTATATAGTACCTTTAGGGGATTTGGAAGTACCTGAAAGAGTCCATAGTTAACAAGAATTAAGCCATCAAGTCCCAGAACGAATAAAAATGAGATTAGTTTGAGCTGGGAAAGGTTACATGCTGCACAGTTACTTTCTCTGAGTGATAGTAAATGAATGGATTAACACATTTCCTTTATTACGGTTGGAATTGCCTATATAAAATATAGTGTGTCCCATGTGATCATTTTTAATAAAAGGCAGAAATCAAATTCAGGTTTGTTAAGTGCGAGTGAAATAATTTGATGAATTTTAAGTTTCTATTGTGATAGCTTAGTTCCATGGAAAAGAAGTTTTAAAGTACTCTTTTGTTTGTTTGTTTGTTTTGTTAGTTTTTTTAATTAAACAGTATTGCACATCCTACACAAATGTAACTTCTGGATACCTAACCACACACCTAAAATTTCTGTTGGCACCATAATGTTGTTTCCATATGGAATGAACCACAAGCTTCTACTGTGAACTCCTCCAAATTGAGAAGGGAATTTTATTTAATTCTGTGCTTGATTCAGATCTGTATTTCAGCCTTATATTGTTCACTGGTCACTGTCCAGATCTTCTTAGTCTTAGTCAATGGTTGCACTGATTCAGTAGAAGGTAGCTACTGCCTGGACAGTGGCTTTTTGAGGGGAAAAAGGCTACTTCCACAAACTGCTATGAAAGCAAGACAGAGCCTTTCTCTGCTATTACTCTTCAATGAAGACATGATGTTCTGAGCAGCACAGAGACATCTGAGCAATTAGCTTGTTGCTTTGCTGGTTTTTACAACATCTGAAGTTATAAAGACATCAGCTCTAGATGCAAACTGCAAGTCCCAATGCATCTCATGGGGATTCCTTGCCTACAGATTGCTATTCCATTATTGACTCCAAGACATGAGAGGGTATGTGTATGTATGGCTCCTTCTCACAGCTTTTGCAGCACATAAAATTCTAACACATTGTTGTCTTCTAATTTGAAACCTAAAATATTAGAAATGTGCATCACTTAACGTGGCTGTTGGCCAGAGCAATTTCTACAACACAGATTATTCTTCTACAGGGACGTGGTGCTACTCCCACAGGCAGCTGTGAGAAGCAGTGGGTGCACTGTACACTTCTCCTCTAGACTTCCCTGCTTGCCACAATGAAGAATCTCCACACTCTCAGCTTTTATTAATTGAGATGAGCCAATGACAAAGGTTCTCTCTTTTGGTTTATTGTGGATAGCTGTACTGCAATGCAATGTGTGTGAAATGGAATGGGCTGCTTCTGCTTTTTGGTCCAGGAAGAAAAGCATAGTAAAGGATAAAATGTATCTTAAAGTCTGTTAAGAATGTTAAAATAACAACATGATATATGTCACTAAAGGATGGAAAACAGTATAATAACAGGGAGGCAGACATTAAAAAAAATAAAAATCAGTATAGCCAGATAAGGACTGGCTGTAAAAAAGGTCTATGTTCCACTCCACAAAAGTCCAGATACTGAGTGAGATCAGGAAGTATATGCTTACCAGCCTCTAGGTAAACACAAGTAAAATTTATGTAATATTAAACTCTTGGTTATATTAGTGGTTGTTAATAATATAGCAGAAAATGGGATTTCATGCATCTAAATTAGCCATGATAATATTCTAAAATGGTTAATGCATGAGTGACATGCCCACAGCAATATGCAATCACTGTCAGAACCTTATCTGTTGATGGCAGAGATCACAACGGAAAATGGAACGGAAAGGCCAAAGCTGCAATTGCTTCCTCATGAACCAGATCGCTTACTTCTGGCAGAAAAGGATTTTTCAGAATCCTTGGCCTTTTTCTGTTTTGCAGTTTTACTGTGATAAACACAACTCAGTGGTGTTACTAGTATAAAACTACCAAAAGTGGAATTTTCATTAGGTTTTGTTCTTTCTTCTAGGCAAAGATGTTTCTAGGAAAAATGGTAAGGGACACAGCCAATAACTTTGTAGACAAAGTTGGGAGGTGATAGGATGTCCTAGGTTACTATGTAGGGTGTAACCAATAGTATGTATTCTATCGTATCTTCTACTAAAGCACGTAGGGTAGAGCTTGTTATATCCTGCTCCTCCCTGATGGCTCCCTCA
>NW_008656815.1:0-4568 GCF_000695815.1 Acanthisitta chloris | reverse complement strand
GGGAAAGAGGGCCTGGGTAAAGCTGATAAAGGGTTTACCAGCAGGTCATCATCCCCATTATGGTTCCCACCCCAGATGATGCTTCACTGCCCCAGTGATGGGGTGGTGTGGTATCTCCTCAGCTCTTTGCCTCCCCTCCTTGGCCTGTGATTCTCCAGTCCCTCTTGGCTGGGGCAGGATTTTGGAATCATCTGAAGTGGGTTGGGAGAGCCATTTCCCCAGCAGAACTCATTTCTCACCACTGATGAGTCCCTATTTGTATGCCTCAGTTTCCTTCCTGACACTTTAAGGATGACTACTGCCAGTACTGAGAGGTGTTGATTCCTGTGGGCGGATAGGGGGTATCACCCCCAGGTTTAGGTCCCACTAGTTTAGCTGGGAAGAGAGCACCAGTGAAGATGCCCTGGTCTCACCCCAAGGAGAAGTCTCCAGCCAGCACTGCCACTGCCACAACTGACTCAGTAAAATGCTACCACAATCCTTGTGCACCATGTACAGCTGCTGCCTTGCGTGGACACTCTAGGAGCACCAGCCCTGGTTTGCTCTCTGTGAAATGGACAGCCAGGACAGGACACAGGGAAGGGGACATCTGGGGAGGTGATTGTGGTGAAGAAGTATTTAAGTGCCTCTCAAATCAGTGTTCATGGACTCTAAAGCATGGCTGCAGTCTCAGTGACTGCAACAGCATGCTTGACTCTACAGGGACCCCTGCCCATCTGTGCTGCTCCCCTGGCTCCATCCTGTCCCTATCCTTGACCCTTTGCCTTTGGCACTGCTCTGTAGCACTTCTGCCATGCCATGGAGATGCTGCATGTCATCCAGAATGCACACAACCATCTTCCTTTGCCATTTAAGCCTGTATTATGCCACCACCTAACATATTTGATCTGATTTCACAGACAAGCAGATTAAGACTTCCCAAATTACAGCATCCTCTTACATGCCCCTTGTATGAGCTAGATGGTGCTGAACCCTTGCAGCCTGTTCATTCTCCCAATGCCAGGAGAGGCCACCATGTATCACGTTGTGAACACAGGAGGTAGGGACATTGCCATGGGACTTTTGGGGATGGTCCAGAAGACCAGTGCTCTCCCCCCGTGAATGAGACTGGCCAGGTTCAAAGTTACACTATGACAATATAATCCTTTGAGTTGGAGATCTCTTGCTAGAGGCTGCAATGCTCTTGTCCTGGATAGATGCAGGGGCTGTACCTTGAGTGGGAACTGAACATTTGCACTGGGATTAAAGGGCTTTAGAGAAAGGATCTCCTTCATCCTGCTCTGTGAAATTTAGCCTTGTCATGCTCCCTGATACAGACATCTCATTCTCAAGGATGGGAGGAAAATGGGTGATTTTGGGGTCAAAAAAAGTCCTTAAGAAAAATGTCCCCATCCCTGAAAGGATGGCCACATTGGATGGGGCTTTAAGCAACATGGTCTAGTGCAAGGTGTTCCTGCCCATGGCAGGAGGGTTCAAACTGAATGAACTTTAAGGTCCAACCTAAACCATTCTGTGATTTGTCTCCCCACCCCTGCATTTGAACCACTGGCAAGAACCAGGGGAAAGGAGAGCAGTTAGCATCACAGAGACACAGACTGCAAAAGAGAAGCAGGAGCGGTGGAAAGGGCAAGGAAAGAAAACCCCAGAGATGCTGGCACTCTGATATTACACACAGCACATGGCCCTCTGTCAGCTATGGTGAAGATAAAGTGCTTTTTCCAGTTTGCCACTGCTCCAACAGGCAGATTTCCAGCCTGGTTAATACAACTCAGGAATGTCCCGTGCTAAGGCAGCCAGGTTGGTTTAATCTCTTGCGGCCTCCGAGGGGGAGGGCTGGGGCGATTCCCAGAGCACATACTTCCTTCCCTCCTGCTGCACACCATGAATACTTCAAGAAGGAATGATGGAAACTACCGTGAAATTAAAATAAAAATAAAAAATAATTTTAAAAATTGCAATACAAATGAAAATCTCAAGGTTTCCCTGTAATGAATGGCTGAGCCATTCATACATTTGCCTCAATAGGTCCAGGTGCCAAGTTTTAAGACAAGAAACAGCTTGCTCAAGCCAGCCTTTATCTCTTCCCAGCCCTCAACATCTCGGTGTTCGGAAGTTTCTTTGATATCCTGCCAAGGGGGTGCCCAAGGGTCATGAGGGCTGCAGGACAAGGATGCCTTGTCTTATCCCACCCTCCAGCCATTGCTTCTCCCCACCAACCAGCTGACAAGTCAGGAGGAGGAGCAGGAGGGAGAAGAGACTGAAAGAGGATAAAAAAAAAGCAGTTAGGGATGGAGGGAAAACTCTAAACCTCCAAAAGATGGTGGCTCACCTTTTTCTCCCAGCTCTGTCTTGCACTGGGATGGCACACGCTGCTGCTCACTGTGGGGCTAGAGGAGCAGACAATGCTTTTTCCTATATTTAAAAAAAAACCCAAACAAACAACAACAAAAAAATCACTTTAGCATGTTTTTTACTTTGCAGCTCTTTTCTCACATTTTCCTCCCACCCATTCAATGCTGGTTCATTCCTTGCACTTGGTTATAAAGGTTATAGGTGCAGGAGACCCTTCTCCTGACCCTGCAGCCTTTTCTGACAGTCACCTCATCATCAGAAATTAATGTCCCCTGGGATGTCTGTCACGTCCTCATTCCCTCGAGTCATATTGTCATTGCTCCCCACTGTCTCTGACTGCAGCTGCTCAAATTCATTCTCAAACCAGCAGTGTCTCCCCTGCTTCGGGAAGCCACAAGGGAAAATCCACCCAGGTGCTGCCACCCAACCTCCTGCCTACCCCAGCATCAAGCATTGCTCACCCCATGCATCCACAACCTCCAGAGAGGGACCCCACATCAGAGTGGAGATGGGCGACAGCAAATCCTCATTGTGCCATTTATAACCCACACATGAGCAAGCACCTCCCGTGTCCTCTTCGGGACAGGGACTGGCTCCCGTGGGTCACGATGGGACATGAGCCATGCCCCACACCAGAATGATGGCAGACACTAACCTGCTTTGCCTGTGAGTGCCTGACTGCTGACAGTGAGCAGCCAGCCAAGTTTAGCCTGCAAATCCTCCCAGACATGCCAGGCTCCCTCAGGTCCTTCCAGCATCTAATACATCCAGCATGATCCTTACTCCCACAGATCAGCGAGGTGTTGGTCTAACCCTGTCTTTCCCCAACGTCTCTTCTCCTGGTATTCGCTCTGCTCCTTACCGCTGCCATCACCTGGTGCTGCCAGCCGAGCTTTGGAGCAGTGATCAATGCAATATTTCAACGCAATGCCAGCAATCGGCACCGGCTGCTCTCTGCAGAGCAATGGCACAGTGTCCACACAGACAAGTTTCCTACTGTAACTTCAGTGAATGCTGTTATTCAGGCTACCAGCAGCTGATTTATCATGGCAGACACCCGGAGAAAGCTTTCTACTCGGGAGACTGGAGGCTGCTCGTCCCACTGCCGCGATGAACACCGTGAGCTCAGCATGGCTTGCTGTGCTCTCCTTACAGCCGTGCTCCAATGTCTTTGCTGCCACCGAATTACATTTGCTAACCGTGATGGAGAGCATCGGTTAACAGAAGCGATGCCACTTCCCCACAACACAAGCCACCAGCTCCATCCTACCACCAGCTCCATCCTCACTGCTCTCCTCCCAGCCTTCCCAAATTCCAAGCAAGACGAGTAAAGTTGACAGACCCTTTTGTTTCCAGAGAGCTTGGCACGTGTTGTGGTTTACTGGGCTAATAAATTTGCCCCGGGCTGCGTCTTCTAATGACTGCAGCATTAATAACAAGTTTCCATGGAGCTGCTTGAAAGTTTACAGGGTGTGTGCACTATCAGGGGAACCCCGCACTTTCTGACCTCTTGCTTCAGAAGTCACAACCAGCAGCTTCCCTCTTTCTTTCGTTCGTTCTTTCTTCCTCCCTTTCTTTCTTTCCATCTTTTTTTTTTTTTATAATGAAAAAATGAATAAATCCTGGTCTGCTTCCTCGCCCACCTCCCCCTCTCCCCAAACACACCTTCCCCTCCGGCTTAATCCAATTTACGGATGGGAAATTCCCAGGCAGCGAGCTTTGCCGTGCCTTTATCAATGCAAACCGGGGGAAAGGACTTTTTTTTTTTCACCCTATCCAGCCGATCCCTCTAAGCTTTCCCTCCCTTCCCTTCTCCTTTCTCTCCTTACCTTGAGTAAGCTGCAAACCCCTGCCAGCCTCCCAGAACCAGGACCCCACTAAAAAGCCTCTTTTCCCTCCCGGGAGGGGAGGGGAAAAAAGAGCCGGGAGAGGCGGGGGAGGGAGAGGAGGGGAGACAGGGAGCCCTGTGTGAAATCAAAGCCCCGAAGCCGGGCACGGGAGGCGGTGCGGAGCCTCCAGCTGCTGCTCGGATTACTCTGCAGCCGTGGCAATCCCGAGCACTCTGCAAACCACCATTCCACTGGGGGAAGGAGAGGTTTTTATCCCGGGAGGGGATCCGGGCTGGAGGCTCGTACGCACCCGCTACATGCCAAAATTCCCCCTTTGGGAAAACCAGAGCTGGGGAAAAAGTAGTTTACCTCTACCCGAGACCTCTC